>NC_053026.1:395090702-395390702 GCF_003073215.2 Triticum urartu | reverse complement strand
TTGAGTGAAGCTCCCCCTAGATGTGATATTCCCCCTAAAGGGAATGAACTAACCTTGGGTTTTGTCGATGATGACTTCATGTAGGTGTTGAAGATGTAGATGCTCAATGTCGATGTAGATCATTTGGAGCAATCCTTTGGAGTGAGTTGCACTTTCAATACCTACACGGGTTAGTCCCACAAGGAACAAACAAGGATATCCATAGACATAGATTGACGTATGCACAAGATGATGTCCATGAAATCATTAAGTTACCTTGTCCCTTGTCTTACCAACAAGAGGGTTTGTGACTCCTTGAACTAGTGCAAGATATGGAAGTAGTTTGAACTTTTCCTTGCCAGAATGATAAGAGTGAAGTATGTTGGCGGAGTCATCCTCAGGAACTCTCTAGTTCTTCTTCTTCTGGATCCACACCAGCTTGATGGGAACCCTTGGAGTCGTAGTTGTACTTGATGAAGTGGAACTTGATGTAGTCTTGGGAATCCACTTGACCAAGGCCTTAGGTGCTTCTTCAAATGCATCAATTTCCTCTTGAAGCTTGTCCTTGCCTTTTTGCTTGTGGTCTTGTGGTGGAAGATCATCTTGAGCTTGTGTTCCTTTGAAGGAAGTAGGATCATGTAACATCCCAAATTTTCAATTTGGAATGTTATACACTAGATCATCATGCATAACATATTTTCTTGCATCTTGGCCGATCCTAGAAATTTTACGCAACTCAAGGACCTCCGGAGAGAGTTGGAGATTTCGTTATTTTCATATTTGAGAGTTTCTCAAATTTTGAAAAGAGGATCGTTTGATTTATTTGTTTTATCTTCAATAAATTTTCCGGTGTCAAAATATGAGAGAGGGAATAATATGACTTTCCCAAAATTTAGGAAAATGAAGATTTAATAAATAGATCAATTTTTGTTTGACGGAGTTTTATTTGCATTTTATTTGGATAAGGAAAAATGCGCGTTTTCGAAAATTGCATTTTAGGTCTGGAGAAAAGTTCATTTTGTTCGGCTCATTTTTAGGAGTCGGGGAAAATTTACTTTAGATTTTTCGGAGTTCGTTTAGATCTCTTTTTGTTTTTTTTTCTCTGCGCGCGGAAACTATTTATAAAAAAACAAAAAAAACTGGACCAAGGCCGGCCAGGCCAAGGCCCAGCCGGGTCGAAGGCCACCGCGCGCCTAGCGCCAGGCGCCAGGGAGCCGGCGCCGCCGCCTCTTGCTCTACGAATCCTTTTAGGATTGTAGGGTAGGATTGTAGGGTAGCCCTTGCCCCTTTTTCCTTTGTTTCGTTATTCCTAGTCCTACTCCATTTATTCTTTCCTATTCCTAGTCTAATTCCTTGCCCTCTACCCCAAGTAAACCCCTCCCCTCCCCAATATAAATACCCAAGCACCCCCCCCCCTCTAAACATCAAATCAAAGCCCCTCTCCTCCACACCGCACCTTGCCACCCCACGCCGCGCCGCCGCACCACCTCACCCGCACGCCGCCCTAAGCCGCCGCCTCACCCGCGCCGCCGCCGCACCTTGCCGCCGCCGCCCCACGCCCACGCCGCCGGAGCCCCTCACCGGAGACCTCGCCGAGGTTGCCCTGCGTCTCTTTTTCTCGGATCGTTTTCTTCTAATCGTTCCGATTCTTTTCCTCTCTAAACCGTTCCGGTTTTCTAGATCAGTTTTTCGTTCGGTTTTTCTTCTCCGAAACCCTAGATCGGATTCGTTTTCTTCTCCGATCTAGTTGTCTTTGGACCGTTTGCCGGACCGTTCGTCCTAACGAACGTGATCACCGGATTTTTCTAGGTTAACGACGTCCGTTCGTTTAACCGCTCTTCTTTTCTTTTCGTCGGATTTATTCCGCGATCGCGATCTTAGATCCGATCTTCTTTCTAGTCTTTCTTTTCGCTCGTTTATCGGAATCAGGTAATTCAAGCGCCTGGAGTTTCGTCTCGAAACCGCCGTTCCGTCTAATCAACTTGAACAAGCTTTTGCCCCGATAAAAATTTGACCTAGTTTCAACTTGCTAGAACCGAGTTGTTTTCTTCCGCCGTTTGTTTTCCGTTTCTTTGTTCAGTTCGTTCTTTCTTTGCAACCGGAGTTCTTAAATTGAACTTTCTGGTTCGTTCTCCTGTTCGAGTTTTACCTGTGCATTAGATGAGTACTTATTGTGTGCTTGTTTGTCTGCGATAGATTACCCGGATTGCGCCGCTTGTTACTTCGAAACCCTAGGACTCGCGGATCATCAGCAAGGCAAGTAACACTTTGATCATACCTTTTCTACAACCCATGTTTTATTGCATTAGATCAATCCTCAAACATTGCATGATTAGGATCTAATTAAATTGTGGGATGGGAAGTAGATGAGGTAGTACCTATTACCTGTATTACTATGAAACCTTTGGGAGTTACTTCTACGTTTGCTTATTATTATGCCATGCTATGCTAGTAGACGTGGATTGGGTGAGTGATATCCATGACAGATGTGAGATTGATAATTTAATGGTTTATCTAAGGTGGCAACTTAAACACACATCTGGGTGGATTGAGGCACCTGATGTCTATCAGGACTTGCCTGTTTTATTTTGGACCGCCACCCAGGCTCAAAGGGATCATAAGATCTTTCATACTAAATACTTCCGTGTGCAGCCACATGCCATTATGGGCTCTGGCATAGTTGACTAAGTCGTGCGAACTCTTATAGGGGTAGACTAGCAGATGTAGGGGTGTAGGTGGTACGGTCTACTCCATCGTAAGGTGCTAGCGCTTCTGAAAGACTATGTCTCGGTCATCCATCTTCTCAAACACCATGTAGTGCGAGAAAACAAACGGAGGCGATCGAGTCTTGTGGGGAAAAGTGCGCAAACCTCTGCAGAGTGTACAAACTAATCATGATTAGCCGTGTCCCCGGTTATGGACAACTTGAGTATCTAGTACTTGAATATCATTGTGAATCTCAACATGTTACTTCTAATTAATGATGTTGGGTTTTAATTGTACTTTTAATTGGGATTGAGAATGCTGTCAACCATTCTCAATGTTTCACAACCACCATGATAGTTAAATAAATTTATTCCTTTGCAGTAGGGAAAAATTGGCTTTACGCAAAACTGTAACCATAGAGCTTTCCACCAGCCATATGTGCATATAGTATAGCTGTTTCATTCCATTACTCTCTATGTGTTACATTGCCAGCATATTCCATGTGCTGACCCGTTTTCGGGCTGCAACGTTAATGTTGCAGACTTTTCAGACGACGATTGAGGTGCGTTTAGGTCGTGGCCCTATACTCAGTGATGCCGCTGGAGTTGATGGACCCATTTATCTTCCAAGTCTTCCGCTGTTATTTTTATTATATGGCCTTAAGCCATATTCAGTGTAATAAGTTCTTTTTGAGCCATCGATGTAATAAGTGTGTGATTGCAACTCTGCTATAAAACCTCGATGTACTGTGTGGTGTCAGCATTACTGATCCAGGGATGACACCGTAGCACAGTAGACGTGATCCATTCGGGTCAGGTCGCTACAGATCATACTTCTCTTGTTGAGGAACAAACTTCGTCTTGAGGTATTGATCTTCTTCCCACTCAACTCCATTGGCATTGAACATTTGTTTAAAACCAACACCTTGATTCTTCTGGTGTCTTCCTTGCTTGCGCACAATTTCCTCAAATTGCTTACTTCCGGCGAGACTCTTGTAAACACCTTTCTCTATGATTCCCTTCAATAAGCTATTTTCTTGCTCAAGTGTAACTTGGCTAAGAGAATCATTAGTTGAATCAAGAGAACTACTAGAAGCAACAATATTGGATTTAGCATGATTATTGTTACTACTAGATGAAGAATCTTTCTTGCTCTTGTTGTTAGAATTAACTTGTGGCATGTAAGTAGACAAGAGTAAACGCTTGGCAATGTAAGAAGAACTTTTCTCGCGAAGATCATCATTCATTTCCTTTAAAAACTCATGCTCTTGCTCAAGGTTGAGCTTTTCAAAGCGTAGCTTATCGTGAGTCTTTGAAAAGTTCTCGATGATTTTCCAAGGTAGTTTCATGAGCTAACTTAAAAGTGTTTAGTTCTTTAGTTAGACGCTCAATCTCCTTCTTATCATCATCACTCGTTTTATCTTGATTATCATGATTAATGGCATGCTCATCATAGTTTTCATCACTAGAGTTGTCAACATGTAAATCATCATCTCCTAGCAAATCATCTTCATCACTATTCAAATCAACATACTCAGGGCATGTTACCTTTGGACCTTTAGCCATGAAGCATCTCCCAATTCCTTCATTTGGTGAGTCAAATATGTCGTAGGAGTTGGTTGTCACAAGTGCTAGTCCGGCAACACCTTCATCTTGAGTATAATCGGAGTCGGGGTGATAACTTCTTTCGGAGAGATCGTCGGAGTTGAAGAGCTTGGGAATCGTTTTTGTCATCTCTTGCATATTGTAGTTCATCACGAAGTTCTAGTGGCTTGGTGATAGTGACTAGAGAACTCTGCCAATCAGTATCTTATCTGGAATATTAACTCCCACTTGATTCAAGTGATTGTAGTATCCAGACATTCTAAGCACATGCTCACTGGCTGAGCTATTCTCCTCCATCTTGTAGGAAAAGTACTTGTCAGAGGTCTCATACCTCTCGACACAGGCATGAATCTGAAATACCAATTTTCAGCTCTTGTAACATCTCATATGCTCCATGGCGTTCAAAACTTTTTTGAAGTCCCGGTTCTAAGCCGTAAAGCATGGCGCACTAAACTATCAAGTAGTCATCATATTGAGCTTGCAAAACGTTCATAAGGTCTGCATCTGCTCCTCCAACAGGTTTGTCACCTAGTGATGCATCAAGGACATAATTCTTCTCTGCAGCAATGATGATAATCCTTAGATCATGGACCCAGTCCGCATCATTGCTACTATCATCTTTCAACATAGTTTTTTCTACGAACATATCAAAAATATATAGGAACTATATCAAGAGCTATTGATCTACAGCATAGATATGCAAAACTATCAAGATTAAGTTTATGATAAATTAAGTTCAATTAATCAAATTACTAATGAACTCCCACTTAAATAAACATCCCTCAAGTTTATCTAAGTGATACATGATCCAAATCAACTAACCCCCATGTCCTATCATCACGTGAGATGGGGTAGTCATCAATGGTGAACATCTCTATGTTGATCATATCTACTACATGACTAATGTTCGGCCTTTTGCTCTCCAGTGTTCTGAGACCATGTATGTACATGCTAGGCTCGTCAAGTTTAACACTAGTATTCTGCATGTGTAAAACTACCTTACACTCGTTGTATGTTAACCTAGAGTCTATCACACCCGTTCATCGTGTGGTGTCTCGAAACGACGAACTGTGGCAATGGTGCATACTCAAGGGGAACACTTTTATCTTGAAATTAAGTGAAGGGATCATCTTATAATGCTACCGCCATTCTAGGAAAAATAAGATGCATAAAGGATAAACATCACATGCAATCAAAATATGTGACATGATATGGCCATCATCATCTTGTGCTTTTGATCTCCATCTCCAAAGCATCGTCATGATCTCAATCATCACCGGCTCGACACCTAGATCTCCATCGTAGCGTCGTTGCATTGAGGGCATCACGCCAACCATTGCTTCTACAACTATCGCTAAACGCATAGTGGTAAAGTACATCAATTACATGGCGCTTGCACTTAATAAAGAGACAACCCTAAGGCTCATGCTGGTTGTCGATATTACAAAACATGATCATCTCACAGATTAACATATATCACATCATATCTTGACCATATCACATCAGAACATGCCCAGCAAAAACAAGTTAGACGTCCTCTACTTTGTTGTTGCAAGTTTTACGTGGCTTCTACGGGCTTCTTGTTGGGTTTCGTAGTAATTTCAAAAAATTTCCTACGCACACGCAAGATCATGGTGATGCATAGCAACGAGAGGGGGCGAGTGTCATCTACGTACCCTTGTAGATCGACAACGGAAGCATTAACTTGGTTGATGTATTCGTACGTCTTCACGGCCCGACCGATCAAGCACCGAAACTATGGCACCTCCGAGTTCTAGCACACGTTCAGCTCGATGACGATCCCCGGACTCCGATCCAGCAAAGTGTCGGGGAAGAGTTCCGTCAGCACGACGGCGTGGTGACGATCTTGATGTACTACTGTCGCAGGGCTTCGCCTAAGCACCGCTACAATATTATCGAGGACTATGGTGGAAGGGGGCACCGCACACGGCTAAGAATATGATCATGTGGATCAACTTGTGTCTCAAGGGGTGCCCTCTGCTCCCGTATATAAAGGATCAAGGGGAGGAGGCCGGCCGGCCCTCTATGGCGCGCCAAGGAGGAGTCCTCCTCCTAGTAGGAGTAGGACTCCTACTAGGAGGGGGAAGAAGTGGGGAGGGAGAGGGAAAGGGGGGCGCCGCCCCCCCTCTCCTAGTCCAATTCGGACCAAGGGGGGAGGAGGCGCGCGGCCCACCTATGGCTGCCCCTCTCTCTCTCCACTAAGGCCCATATGGCCCATTACTTCTCCCGGGGGGTTCCGGTAACCCTCCGGCTCTCCGGTTTTCTCCGAAATCACCCGGAACACTTCCGGTGTCCGAATATAGCCGTCCAATATATCAATCTTTATGTCTCGACCATTTCGAGACTCCTCGTCATGTCCGTGATCACATCCGGGACTCCGAACTAACTTCGGTACATCAAAACTCATAAACTCATAATATAACTGTCATCAAAACCTTAAGCGTGCGGACCCTACGGGTTCGAGAACAATGTAGACATGACCGAGACACGTCTCCGGTCAATAACCAATAGCGGAACCTGGATGCTCATATTGGCTCCTACATATTCTACGAAGATCTTTATCGGTCAGACCGCATAACAACATACGTTGTTCCCTTTGTCATCGGTATGTTACTTGCCCGAGATTCGATCGTCGGTATCTCAATACCTAGTTCAATCTCGTTACCGGCAAGTCTCTTTACTCGTTCCGTAATACATCATCGCGCAATTAACTCATTAGTTGCAATGCTTGCAAGGCTTATGTGATGTGCATTACCGAGAGGGCCCAGAGATACCTCTCCGACAATCGGAGTGACAAATCCTAATCTTGAAATACGCCAACCCAACATGTACCTTTGGAGACACCTGTAGAGCACCTTTATAATCACCCATTTACGTTGTGACGTTTGGTAGCACACAAAGTGTTCCTCCGGCAAACAGGAGTTGCATAATCTCATAGTCATAGGAACATGTATAAGTCATGAAGAAAGCAATAGCAACATACTAAACGATCGGGTGCTAAGCTAATGAAATGGGTCATGTCAATCAGATCATTCACCTAATGATGTGATCCCGTTAATCAAATAATAACTCCTTGTTCATGGTTAGGAAACATAACCATCTTTGATTAACGAGCTAGTCAAGTAGAGGCATACTAGTGACACTCTGTTTGTCTATGTATTCACACATGTATTATGTTTCTGGTTAATACAATTCTAGCATGAATAATAAACATTTATCATGATATAAGGAAATAAATAATAACTTTATTATTGCCTCTAGGGCATATTTCCTTCACTTCTAGCAAGAACCGTTCTTCCCTACGCATAAAACCACAACGGTGATTCATCCAGTTTGATGTTTTAACCTTCTTCAAGGTACGGCCACAACCAAACTCAATTCAACTAAAGTAGGAGAAACAGACACTCGCCAGCCACCTTTATGCAAAACTAGTTGCATGTCAGTCAGTGGATCCGATCTCATGTGCGTGGACATGTAAGGTTGGTCCGGGCCGCTTCATCCCAAAATACCGCCAAATCAAAATAAGACGTTGGTGGTAAGCAGTATGACTATCACCACCCACAACTTCTTTGTGTTCTACTCGTGCATATCATCTACGCATAGACCTGGCTCTGATACCATTGTCGGGAAATGTTGCGTGGAAAACAAAAAATTTCTACGCACATGCAATGATCTATCCATGGAGATGCATAGCAATGAGGGGGAGAGTGTGTCTACTACCCTCATAGACCATAAGCAAAAGCGTTTCACAACGTGGTTGATGTAGTCGAACTTCTTCGTGCTTCAACCGATCAAGTACTAAGAGCACGGCACCTCCGCGTTCTGCACATGTTCAGCTCGGTGACGTTCCTCGCCTTCTTGATCCAGCAAGACGTCGAGGTAGTAGACGAGTTCCGACAGCACGACGGTGTGGTGACAATGATGGTGAAGTGATCTCCGCAGGGCTTCGCCTAAGCACTACGAAAATATGACCGAGGGTGTAAACGGTGGAGGGGGGCGCCGCACACGGCTAACAATTGATCCGGTGTGTGCTAGGGCGCCCCCCCCCATATATATATATATATATATATATATATAGGTGGGAGGGAGAGGGGAGGCTGCCAGGAGGCGCCCAAGTAGGCCGAATCCTACTTGGGATCTCCCCTTGGCCCTGCCCCCTTGCCTTATTTGCTGGAGGGGGAAGGAAAGAGGAGGGAGGAGGGAAGGAAGGCGGAGGCTGAATCCCCTCCTTTCCTTTTCCATTCCCATCTTTCCTTCTGCTCCTGGTTCGGCCCGTATGGGGGGCGCACCAGCCCCTTCTGGATGGTGTGTTTCCCCTCTTGGCCCATAAGGGAATCCCTTCCCATGACCCGATATGTACCCGGTACCCTCCAGAACACTTCCGGTGTCTGAATACCATTGTCCTATATATCAATCTTTACCTCTCGACCATTTCGAGACTCCTTGTCATGTCTGTGATCTTATCCGGGACTCCGAACAACATTCGGTCAGCAAATCACATAACTCATATAATACTATATCGTCATCGAACGTTAAGCGTGCAGACCCTGTGGGTTAGAGAACTACGTAGACATAACCGAGAAACCTCTCCGATCAATAACCAATAGCGGAACCTGGATGCCCATATTGGCTCCTACATATTCTACAAAGATTTTTATCGGTCGAACCGTTATGACAACATACGTAATTCCCCTTTGTCTACCGATATGTTACTTGCCCGAGATTCGATCGTCGGTATATTGATACCTAGTTCAATCTCGTTAACGGCAAGTCTCTTTACTCGTTCTCTAATACATCACCTCGTGACTAATTCCTTAGTCATTTCCTTGCAAGCTTATGATGTGTATTACCGGGAGGGCCGAGAGAAACATCTCCGATACTCGGAGTGACAAATCCTAATCTCGATCTATGCCAACTCAACAAACATCTTCAAAGATACCTGTAGAGCATCTTTATAATCACCTAGTTACGTTCTGACGTTTGATAGCACACAAGGAATTCCTCCGGTATCCGGGAGTTGCATAATCTCATAGTCGAAGGAATATGTATTTCACATGAAGAAACCAATATCAATGAAATTGAACGATCATAATGCTAAGCTAACGGATGGGTCTTGTTCATCACATCATTCTCCTAATGATTTGATCCCGTTATCAAATGATAACACATGTCTATGGTTAGGAAACCATAACCATCTTTGATCAACAAGCTAGTCTAGTAGAGGCTTACTAGGGACACAGTATTTGTTTATGTATTCACACATGTATTTAGGTTTCCGATCAATACAATTCTAGCATGAATAATAAACCTTTATCATGAATAAGGAAATATAAAATAAAAACTTTATTATTGCCTCTAGGGCATATTCCCTTCAAGAATTGCAAGAAACTATTTATGCGATGCATCGGCCCTTACTTTGTGTGCATGAATTGTTCTTTTATGACATGCCGATGCATAGGAACACAGTTAGACTTTGTTGTTGCATGATATATGTTACTTTGTGCTCACTACTAAATTACAAATCATTGTTAATTAAAATTGGCTTTGATATACCTAGGGATCCGGGTGAATCCATTAAGTGAGTACTATATGCCTAGCTTAATGGCTTTAAAGAAAGTGCTCCCAGGGAGACTGATACGTCTCCAACGTATCTATAATTTTTTATTATTCCATGATGTTATATTATTAATCTTGGATGTTTTATAATCATTTTATAGTCATTTTATATCATTTTTTGGTACTAACCTATTGACATAGTGCCAAATGCCAATTGTTGTTTTCTTCATGTTTTTTACATCGCAGGAAATCAATACCAAACAGAGTCCAAATGCAACGAAACTTTATGGAGATTCTTTATCGACCAGAAGACACCTAATGGGCCAAGGCAGTGCCTGGGGGTGCTCCGAGGGGAGCACAACCCACCAGGGCACGCCTGGAGGCCCAGGCGCACCCTGGTGGGTTGTGCCCACCTCGGGTGTCCCCCGGACCACCTCTTTGCTCTATAAATACCCCAATATTCCAGAAACCCTAGAGGAGTCGACGAAAATCAATTCTAGCTGCCGCAGAGTCTAGAACCACCAGATCCAATCTAGACACCATCACAGAGGGGTTCACCACTTCCATTGGTGCCTCTCCGATGATGCGTGAGTAGTTCTATGTAGACCTTAGGGTCCGTAGTTTGTAGCTAGATGGCTTCCTATCTCTCGTTTGATTCTCAATACAATGGTCTCCTATGGATCCATATGATGTAACTCTTTTTGCGGTATGTTTGTTGGGATCAGATGAACTTTGAGTTTATGATCAGATCTATCTTTTTATATCCATGAAAGTTATTTGAGTTTCTTTGATCTCTTATATGCAAGATTGCTTATAGCCTCGTATTTCTTCTATGATATTTGGGTTTTGTTTGGCCAACTTGATCTATTTATCTTGTGATACGTCTCCAATGTATCTATGATTTTTGAATGTTCCATGCTATTATATGATCTGTTTTGGATGTTAATGGGCTTTATTTTACACTTTTATATTATTTTTGGGACTAACCTACTAACCCAAGGCCCAGTGCAAATTGTTGTTTTTTGCCTATTTCATTGTTTCGCAGAAAAGGAATATCAAATGGAATCCAAACGGAATGACACCTTCGGTAGAGTTATTTTTGGAAAAAACGTGATCCAGAGGACTTGGAGTGGACGTCAAGAAACAAACAAGGAGTCTATGAGGCAGGGGGCGCGCCTACCCCCCTGGGCACGCCCTCCCCCTCATGGCTCAACCGACCTACTTCTTCCTCCTATATATACTCATATACCCTAAAAACATCCAGGAGCACCACGAAACCCTATTTCCACCGCTGCAACCTTCTGTACCCAAGAGATCCCATCTTGGGGCCTTTTCCGGAGCTTCACCAGAGGGGGCATCGATCACGGAGGGCCTCTACATCAACTCCATGGCCTCTCCGGTGATGTGTGAGTAGTTTACTTTAGACCTTCGGGTCCATAGTTATTAGCTAGATGGCTTCTTCTCTCTCTTTGGATCTCAATACAAAGTTCTCCTCGATCCTCTTGGAGATCTATTCGATGTAACTCTTTTTGAGGTGTGTTTGTAGAGATCCGATGAATTGTGGGTTTATGATCAAGTCTATCTATGAACAATATTTGATTCTTCTCTGAAATCTTTTATGTATGATTGGTTATCTTTGCAAGTCTCTTCAAATTATCAGTTTGGTTTGGCCTACTAGATTGATCTTTCTTGCAATGGGAGAAGTGCTTAGCTTTGGGTTCAATCTTGCGGTGCTCGATCCCAGTGACAGAGAGGGAAATGACACGTATTGTATTGTTGCCATCGAGGATAAAAAGATGGGGTTTATACCATATTGCTTGAGTTTATCCCTCTACATCATGTCATCTCACCTAATGCGTTACTCTGTTCTTATGAACTTAATACTCTAGATGCATGCTGCATAGCGGTTGATGTGTGGAGTAATAGTAGTAGATGCAGGCAGGAGTCGGTCTACTTGTCACAGACGTGATGCCTATATACATGATCATGCCTAGATATTCTCATAATTATTTGCTTTTCTACCAATTGCTTGACAGTAATTTGTTCACTCACCGTAATACTGATGCTATCTTGAGAGAAGCCACTAGTGAAACCTATGGCCCCTGGGTCTATCTTTTATCATATAAGTTTCCAATCTATTTTATTTCGCAAATCTTTACTTTCAATCTTTATCATAAAAATACCAAAAATATTTATCTTATTATTATTATCTCTATCAGATCTCACTCTCGTAAGTGACCGTGAAGGGATTGACAACCCTTTATCGCGTTGGTTGCGAGGTTCTTATTTGTTTGTGTAGGTACGAGGGACTTGCGTGTGGCCTCCTACTGGATTGATACCTTGGTTCTCAAAAACTGAGGAAAATACTTACGCTACTTTGCTGCATCACCCTTTCCTCTTCAAGGGAAAACCAACGCAGTGCTCAAGAGGTAGCATCTTGCAATGGGAAGAGGTGCTTTGTAGTGGGTTCGATTTCATGGTGCTTGATCCTAGTGACAGATGGGGAACCGACATGTATGTATCGTTGCTACTAAGGATAAAATGATGGGGTCTATCTCTACATATATAGATCTTGTCTACATCATGTCATCGTTCTTATTGCATTACTTCGTTTCTCCATGAAATTAATACACTAGATGCATGCTGGATAGCGGTCGATGTGTGGAGTAAAAGTAGTAGATGCAGGCAGGAGTCGGTCTACTAATCTTGGACGTGATGCCTATATAATGATCATCGCATGGATATCATCATGATTATTTGAAGTTCTATCAATTACCCAACAGTATTTTTTTACCCACCGTTTGCTATTTTTCTCGAAAGAAGCCACTAGTGAAACCTACAGCCCCCAGGTCTCTTTCTCATATTATTTGCCTTAGATATCTATTTTCCTTTGCCTTTATTTTCAGATCTATTAAACCAAAAAATACAAAAATACCTTGCTGCATTTTATTCTTATTTATTTTATTTGGCGTTTGATCTATCAATCTACTACAATTTTATCTCACGTATGTTTGCCTGTCTTGAGGCGCCACTACCCGAAAGGGATTGACAACCCCTTTTACACGCCGGGTTGCGAGTAGTTATTATTTGTTTCCAGGTGCTGTTTACATTATGTTGCTTGGTTCTCCTACTGGTTTGATAACCTTGGTCTCATAACTGATGGAAATGCCTACCACCGTTGTGCTGCATCATCCCTTCCTCTTTGGGGAAATACCAACGTAGCTTCAAGTGACATCAGAGACAACCCAGAAGTTTTAGAGAGTCATTTTATTATGTTGTGTGCTTTTATATAGTTTAAAAACAAAAAAATATAGAGGGGAACCTAAAACTTTTCAAAAAGAAAAGCAAAAGTTAGAAAGATGAGCATTATTGTTAAAGTGGGAGTTGGCCTTGAACTTTGTTCATGCCCATGGAAACTTTGTGAACCTTGATTACAGAAAATTTTCAAGAGAAATAATTATCCCCTTGTACAAATCCATTGTATTATAAAAATAATGTGCCAAGATTTTCCTTTAGGATGATTAGATTTGCTTGTTTGCTTTGTGTATTGAAAAAGCAGAAACTTTGGCTGTAGTGCATGAGTTTACTTTTTTTTACCGGAACGTCAAAAGTGTCTGGTTACTGCTACAAAAATTATTTATTTTGTCCTAATATTTCAGAATTTTTGGAGTTATAGAAGTATGGTCAATGTTCAGATTGCTACACACTGTTCTATTTTTGACAGATTCTGTTTTGAAGCATTGTTTTGCGTGTTTTGATGAATCTATGGAATCAGTGATATAAGCCATGGTGAAGTTAGAGTACTATAGTTATAATGCAAAAATAAAATATGAATGGGTTTGCAACAATATTTAAAGTAGTGATTTGATTTATTATACTAATGGATCTCACGAGGGTTTAGTTAAGTTTTGTGTGATTGAAGTTTTCAAGTTTTGGGTGAGATCATGATGGATGAAGGAATATGGAGTGGCAAGAGCCTAAGCTTGGGGATGCGCGAGGCACCCAAGGTAATATTCAAGGACTCCCAAGAAACTAAGCTTGGGGATGCCCCGGAAGGCATCCCCACTTTCTTCTAACGACCATTGGTAATTTTACTTGGAGCTATATTTTTATTCGTCACATGATATGTGTAAATTCTTGGAGTGTCATGTGACTTTTATTTTTATTTTAGTAATGCACCATGCTGGTATGAGATAGTTCTTGGTTGATTTATAGAATGCTTCATGCACTTTACTTATATTGTTTCAGTATGGCTTTATAGAATGCTTCATTTGCTTCGCTTATATCATTTGAAGTTTGGATTACCTATTTCTCTACGCATAGAAAACCGCCATTTGTGGAATGCTCTTTTGCTTTAGTTATATTTGTTAGAGCGTGGGCATATCTTTTGTAGAAAGAAACTCTCATGCTTCACTTATATCTATTTAGAGAGTTAACAGGAATTGGTCATTCACATGGTTAGTCATAAAATCCTACATAAAACTTGTAGATCACTGAATATGATATGTTCGATTCCTTGCAATAGTTTTGCAATATAAAGATGGGGATATTAGAGTCATGCTAGTGAGTAGTTGTGGATTGGTAGAAATACTTGTGTTAAGGTTTGTGATTCCCGAAGCATGCACATATGGTGAACCGTTATGTGAAGAAGTCGGAGCATGATTTATTTTTTGATTGTCTTCCTTATGAGTGGCGGTCAGGGACGAGCGATGGTCTTTTCCGACCAATCTATCCCCCTAGGGGCATGCATATTAGTACTTTGCTTTGATGGCTAATAAAGTTTTGCAATAAGTATGTGAGTTCTTTATGACTAATGTTGAGTTTGTTGATTATACGCACTCTCGCCGTTCCACCATTGCTAGCCTCTCTAGTACCGCACAACTTTCGCCGGTGCATTAAACCCACCATATTCCCTTCCTCAAAACAGCCACCATATCTACCTATTATGGCATTTCCATAGCCATTCCAAGATATATTGTCATGCATCTGCCACTGTTCCATTTATTATGACACACATCATCATTGTCATATTGCTTTGCATGATCATGTAGTTGACATCATATTTGTGGCAAAGCCACCATTCATCATTTTTCATACATGTCACTCTTGATTCACTGCATATCCCGGTACACCGTCGGAGGCATTCATATAGAGTCATATTTTGTTCTAAGTAGCGAGTTGTAATTCTTGAGTTGTAAGTAAATAAAAGTGTGATGATCATCATTATTAGATCATTGTCCCATGTGAGGAAAGGATGGTGGAAGTTATGATTCCCTCACAAGTTGGGATGAGTCTCCGGACTTTGAAAAAATAAAAGAGGCCAAAGAAGCCCAAAATAAAAAATGAGAGAAAAAGAGAGAAGGGACAATGTTACTATCCTTTTTCCACACTTGTGCTTCGAGATAGCACAATGTTCTTCATGATAGAGAGTCTCTTATTTTATCGCTTTCATATACTAGTGGGAATTTGTCATTATAAAAACTTGGCTTGCATATTCCAATGATGGTCTTCCTCAAATTGCCCCGGCTTTTCATGCGCAAGCAAGTTGGATGCACACCCACTTAGTTTCTTTTGAGCTTTCATACACTTATAGCTCTAGTGCATCCATTGCATGGCAATCCCTACTCACTTACATCGATATCAATTGATGGGCATCTCCATATCCCATTAATTTGCCTAGGTGATGTAAGACTTTCTCCTTTTTGTCTTCTCCTCACAACCACCATATTTTATTCCACCTATAGTGCTATATCCAAGGGTCACGCTCATGTATTGCGTGAAAGTTCAAAAGGCATGAGAACGTTAAATGTATGAAATAATTGCTTGCCTTGTCATCATGGTTGTTCATGATGAAATACTTTGTGTGATGAAGATGGAGCATAGCCAGACTATATGATTTTGTAGGGATAACTTTCTTTAGCCACGATATTTTGAGAAGACATTATTGCTTTATTAGTATGCTTGATGTATTATTGTCTTAATGTCAAATGATAGAATATTGCTTTGAATCACTCTAGTCTTAATATTCATGCCATGATTAGATTATGTGATCAAGATTATGCTAGGTAGCATTCCACATCAAAAATTATATTTTTCATCATTTACTTACTCGAGGACGAGCAGGAATTAAGCTTGGGGATGCTGATACGTCTCCGTCGTATCTATAATTTTTTATTGTTTCATGCCAATATTCTACAACTTTCATATACTTTTGGCAAATTTTTATATTATTTTTTGGGACTAACATATCGATCCAGTGCCCAGTGCCAGTTCCAGTTTGTTGCATGTTCTTCGTATTGAAGAATATCCATATCAAACAGAGTCCAAATGCGATAAAAACTTACAGAGAATTTTTTGGAATATATGTGCTTTTTGGGACAAAGAATCAATGTGAGACGATGCTCGAGGGGCCCACAAGCCCTAGGGGTGAGCCCTGATGGCCCAAATGTATATGGGATCAATCGTAGTCCTTTCGATAAGTAAGAGTGTCGAACCCAATGCGGAGCAGAAGGAAATGACAAGTGGTTTTCAGCAAGGTATTCTCGCAAGCACTCAAATTATAAGTAACGAGTAGTTTGATAGCAAGATAATTTGTAATGAACAAGTAACAATAATAGTAACAAAAGTGCAGCAAGGTAGCCCAATCCTTTTGAGGCAAAGGACATGCCAAAACGGTCTCTTATGATAAGCAAAGCATTCTTGAGGGTACACGGGAATTTCATCTAATCACTTTCATCATGTTGGTTCGATTTGTGTTCTCTACTTTGATAATTTGATATGTGGGTGGACCGGTGCTTAGGTGTTGTTCTTACTTGAACAAACCTCCTACTTATGATTAAACCCCTTGCAAGGATCCGCAACTACGAGAAAAGTATTAAGAATAAATTCTAACCATAGCATTAAATTGTTGGATCAAAACCAGTCCCTTATGGAATAGCGCATAAACTAGGATTTAACCTTCTGACACTCTCGCAACCCATCATCTAATAACTACTCAACAATGCATTCCCTTAGGCCCAAATATGTTGAAGTGTCATGTAGTCTACATTCACATGACACCACTAAGGGAATCACAACATACATACCATCAAAATATCGAACACATATAAAATTCACATGATTACTTGCAACAAGATTTCTCCCGTGACCTCAAGAACAAAAGAAACTACTCACAAATGATAATCATGCTCAAGATCAGAGGGGTATTAAATAGCACAATGGATCTGAACATATAATCTTCCACCAAATAAACCATATAGTAATCAACTATAAGATGTAATCAACACTACTAGTCACCCACAAGTACCAATCTATAGTTCCGGTACAAAGATTGAACACAAGAGATGAACTAGGGTTTGAGAGGAGATGGTGTTGTTGAAGATATGTTGATGGAGATTGCCCTCCCCAATATGGGAGACTTGTTGGTGATGATGATGACAATGATTTCCCACTCCGGGAGGGAAGTACCCTTGGCGGAATCGCTCTGCCGGAGGGAAAAACTGCTCCTGCCCAAGTTCCTCCTCGAGACGGTAGCGCTTCGTCCTGAAAATCCTCTCGTTATTTTTTGTAGGTCAAAATGACCTATATACTGAAAGAGGGGCACCGGAGGTGGGCCGAGGAGGGCACAACCCACAAGGGTGCGCCTATGCTCCCTGGCGTGCCCAGGTGGGTTGTGCCCACCTGATGGGCCCCCTCTGGTACTTATTGGCTCCAATATTTCTTATATATTCCATAAAAATTGCTCGTAAAGTTTCAGCTCATTTAGAGTTGTGAAAAATAGATAGCCTGACGTAGCTTTTTCTGGTCAAAAATTCCAGCTACCGGTATTCTCCCTCTTTGTGTGTACCTTGCATATTATGAGAGAAAAGGCATTGGATATACTCCAAAAAGCTTTATTATACAGAAAAACAATATAAATAACAGTAGGTAAACGTGATGCAAAATGGATGTATCACGCCACCTACCCTGGGCGCGCCTGGGAGGCTTGTGGCCAGCCCTTAAGGCGGTTGGTGCCCTTCTTCGGTCGCAAGAAATATAATATCTGGGTAAAAATCGTGTTAAAATTTCAGCTCAATCGGAGTTATGGATCTCCGGGAATTAGAGAAATGGTGAAAGGCTAGAAAATAAGAATGCAGAAACAGAAGGAAACAGAGAGAGAGAGAGAGAGAGAGAGAGATCCAATCTCGGAGGGGCTCTTGCCCCTCTGCCGCCATGGAGGCCATGGACCAGAGGGGAAACCCTCCTCCCACCTAGGGGGAGGTCAAGGAAGAATAAGAAGGAGGGGGCTCTCTCCTGGTGGCGCTGGAACGCCGCCGGGGCCATCATCATGATCTACACCAACAACCTCGTCGCCGTCATCACCAACTCTCTATCCCTCAATGCAACGGTGTAACACCCCTTCTCCCCACTATAATCTCTACTTAAACATGGTGCTTAACGATGTATATTATTTCCCGATGATGTATGGCTAGCCTTTGATGTTTGAGTAGATCCATTTTGTCATATGGGTTGATTGATGATCATGATTGGTTTGAGTTCTAAGTTTTATTATTGGTGTTGTCCTATGGTGCTCTCCGTGTCGCGCAAGCATGAGGGATCCCCGCTGTAGAGTTTGCAATATGTTCATGATTCACTTATGGTGGGTGGCGTGAGTGACAGAAGCACAGACCCGAGTAAGTAGGTTGTTTGCGTATGGGAGTAAAGAGGACTTGATACTTTAATGTTATGGTTGGGTTTTACCTTAATGATCTTCAGTAGTTGCAGATGCTTGCTAGAGTTCCGATCATAAGTGCATATGATCCAATTAGAGAAAGTATGTTAGCTTATGCCTCTCCCTCATATAAAATTAAAATAATGATTACCGGTCTAGTTATCGATTGCCTAGGGACAAATAACTTTCTTCTGACAAAAAGCTCTCTAGTAAAACTAACTTAGTTGTTTCTTTATCTAAACAGCCCTAGCTTTTATTTACATGTTCTTTATTATCTTGCAAACCTATCCCTTTACACCTACAAAGTATTTCTAATTTCATACTTGTTCTAGGTAAAGCGAACGTTAAGTGTGTGTAGAGTTGTATCGATGGTCGATAGAACTTGAGGGAATATTTTTTATACCTTTAGCTCCTTGTTGGGTTTGACACTATTACTTATCCAGGAAGGCTATAATTGATCCCCTATACTTGTGGGTTATCAGCCACCATCATACAAGGTCGCTTGTTGGGTTTGACACTATTACACCTAGTGCTCAATGTGTGCAACAAAATGTCCAAGTAGTTTTTTATTCTTTTCTCATTTGTAGGAACAAGATGATTTTATCGGATTATACGTAAGGGAACAAGGACCTTAATGAATTAATATACAAATAGTGTCGATTGATCATATTCTAACGACGAAGATGTTGAAATGATGATAGGCATCCATGAAGAATTGGAGAAGCAAGAGGAGCATTGTCTGAACTTTTAGGGTTCATTAAAGGGCACGAGATTTGTTCCCTAGGATAGGATCGCTCCCAAGCAACTTCTCTACAAGGACTACATCACACTGGACCCAACATACCATGAAAGGTTTATTTAACGTCGCTTTCGGATGAGCAGAAATTTGTCGATAATTACTTCAAGAATGGGAAGGATTGGTGCAGACTGTTGGGGAACGTTGCAGAAAACAAAAAATTTCCTACGGTTTCACCAAGATCCATCTAGGAGTTCATCTAGCAACGAGTGATTGGATTGCATCTACATACCTTTGTAGATCACGCGCGGAAGCGTTCAAAGAACGGGGATGAGGAAGTCGTGCTCGACGTGATCCAAATCACCGGAGATCCTAGCGCCGAACGGACGGCACCTCCGCATTCAACACACGTACGGTCAGCGTAACGTCTCCTCCTTCTTGATCCATCAAGGGGAAGGAGAGGTTGAGGAAGATGGCTCCAGCAGCAGCACGACGGCGTGGTGGTGGTGGAGCTGCAGTACTCCGTCAGGGCTTCGCCAAGCTCTACGGAGGAGGAGGAGGTGTTGGAGAGGGAGAGGGAGGCGCCAGGGCTTAGGTGTGGCTGCCCTCCCTTCCCCCCACTATATATAGGGCCAAGGGAGAGGGGGGCGCAGCCTTGGCCCTTCCTCCAAGGAAGGGTGCGGCCAGGGAGGAGTCCATCCTCCCCAAGGCACCTAGGAGGTGCCTTCCCCCTTTAGGACTCTTCCTTTCCCTTATCTCTTGGCGCATGGGCCTCTTGGGGCTGGTGCCCTTGGCCCATATAGGCCAAGGCGCACACCCCTACAGCCCATGTGGCCCCCCGGGGCAGGTGGACCCCCTTGGTGGACCCCCGGACCCCTTTCGGCACTCCCGGTACAATACCGATAATGCGCGAAACCTTTCCGGCGACCAAAACAAGACTTCCCATATATAATTCTTTACCTCCGGACCATTCCGGAACTCCTCATGACGTCCGGGATCTCATCCGGGACTCCGAACAACATTCGGGTTACTGCATATACATATCCCTACAACCCTAGCGTCACCGAACCTTAAGTGTGTAGACCCTACGGGTTCGGGAGACATGTAGACATGACCGAGATCGCTCTCCGGTCAATAACCAACAGCGGGATCTGGATACCCATGTTGGCTCCCACATGCTCCTCGATGATCTCATCGGATGAACCACGATGTCGAGGATTCAAGCAACCCCGTATACAATTCCCTTCGTCAATCGGTATGTTACTTGCCCGAGATTCGATCGTCGGTATCCCAATACCTCGTTCAATATCGTTACCGGCAAGTCACTTTACTCGTACCATAATGCACGATCCCGTGACCAGACACTTGGTCACTTTGAGCTCATTATGATGATGCATCACCGAGTGGGCCCAGTGATACCTCTCCGTCATACGGAGTGACAAATCCCAGTCTTGATCCGTGTCAACCCAACAGACACTTTTGGAGATACCCGTAGTATACCTTTATAGTCACCCAGTTACGTTGTGACGTTTGGTACACCCAAAGCACTCCTACGGTATCCGGGAGTTACACGATCTCATGGTCTAAGGAAAAGATACTTGACATTGGAAAACTCTAGCAAACGAACTATACGATCTTGTGCTATGTTTAGGATTGGGTCTTGTCCATCACATCATTCTCCTAATGATGTGATCTCGTTATCAATGACATCCAATGTCCATAGTCAGGAAACCATGACTATCTGTTGATCAACGAGCTAGTCAACTAGAGGCTTACTAGGGACATGTTGGTGTCTATTATTCACACATGCATTACGATTTCCGGATAACACAATTATAGCATGAACAAAGACAATTATCATGAACAAGGAAATATAATAATAATGCTTTTATTATTGCCTCTAGGGCATATTTCTAACACAGACAACTTTCCTTCTCCCCTCTGCAAAAATACATGTCTGCTCTCAGGATGCTTATGGTAATGTCGTAGATTCTACCGATGCTGAAATCCAGATGGGGAGGCCACATGCTTGCAGGCATGGTTAAATTTTCATGCACCATGATGAAGGTTTTGGACTAGAGTACCTGAGAGAACCAATTGTGGAGGACAAAAAAAAACCTGGTGGCAACTGGAGCATCAAGAGGATTCCTAGGTATGCTCGACTCACTTGATTGCATGCATTAGCAATGAAGAACTGCCCGAATGGTTTGCGCTGTCAGTACAAAGGTCACACCAAAGAGGCCACCGTCATACTTGAAGAAGTTAAATCAAAGGACTTGTGGATTTTTCATGCTTTCTTTGGCACACCTGGTTCTAACAATGATATCAAGGTTTTCAAGAGAATTTGTGATGGGATGCTCCGGCGTGCAACTACAGCATCAGTGCACACAACTATAAAATGGGGTATTGCCTTGCTAATGTATCTGTCTATGAATACTATATTCCAACCCTAAGGTAACAAAAAATGTCTCTTTGCACGAAGAAGGTTCTAGGAAGGATGTGGAGAGGGCATATAGAGTACTGCAAGCTCATTGGGGTATTGTTCGTGGAGCTACAATGGTGTGGGAAACATAGACACTTTGGCAGCTGATGACATGTTGTGTAATCTTGCACAACGTTACTGTGCAGGATGAGGGTGAAGGGGCAGCCTACACGCATGATTGAGAATCATGGAGTTCACGTCCACCTCCTCGAATAAGATGTGGCGCATGTTGTGGACTTTCTAGAGATGAATCGACAACTTTGAGATCAACAGATGCACATGCAACTACGCAATGAGTTTGTGGAGCATGCGTGGATCCAAGCCGAAAATCGATGAATTTAATGTTTCAATTATGCACTCCGAAGACATTTTATGTTTGGTCTATGTAATTTTATATATGAATAAATTTCATTTGTGTGCAGGTATCATAGTTTATGTGTAAATGATTGGCATGCTTGTGTTTGCATGCACTTGAAGTTTTGAAAGTGGGGTTGTGATCATAAAGGAGTACATTTGAGGGGGGGATGAGCCACAAACATTTAGGGTGGCAGATTTTTCCCAGTCTGGTTGTCGATGCTCTAGAAAAAGGATCGGGTTGTAGATGCTCTTAGAAAGGGATCAAAGAGTTCACTCTCAAAATGTCTATGCCTGGTGTTTGATTACCCCAACCAAAAGGGTGAGTGCAACTAAGAGTAGCTCGGATTTTAGGTTCCTTGTGGTGGACCCAACACATTAGGGTTCAAGTCCTAGACTTGATACGACGCGTGTGGTGACTTCGTCAATGTCAGGATGTTGTGCCGCCTCACTATGGTGCTCATGGCATTTCTAACCGATCCCGTACAACCGGTTAGAGGAGTAGTTATTTTTACTCCTTTAACCGGCACCTAGCAGATCCCCAATCAACGTGAGTGGAGGATAAACTGTCCTCAGCCGCGCCGTGCCTCCCTATATTCACTCCACCGCTCGGCGGTTGAGTAAAAAAAACACTCTACTCCGCTACCTCCCCTGCCCCAGTCCCGCGCCGCATCTACGTTGGCATCACCCTTCCCACCCCCGCTGGCCACCGCACTCCACCGTGGACACTCCGTAGGCTCCGTCGCGGTCCTTGACCACCGGATTTCTGCCTCCCTCGCCCCTTCGCTGGCGCACAACTGGTAGATCTACGGCTGCCGGAGACGCTGTCGGATTTGGCGCTTCTGTCCGCTGGCAACAGCGCCTTGCCATGGATTGGCCGGGTACCGGACCGCATAGCCCGGGCAACACCTTCACGCCGCATGCAGGTATTGATTCCGCCTCTAGCCGCTCAGATCTCTCCCGTCAGCGGTTCGCAGGCAAAGACACACCCAACCGTCGCCTGAGCTCGGCGCTGGCCCAGCGGCTCTTCGGCTCACCGTTGCCAGTCATAAAGTGTGAGCATTACCCGCGGCAGGTGGTGCGCCGAGTTTATACCATGCCGGAACATCTCGGATGGGTGTTCTTCAAGTGCAAACAAGATGGGGCATGTGCTTCTTTTGATTCAGTTGTTCACCGGATTCGGCACAATTTCGGTAGCTCATTGTTTGCTCAAATTTGTGGTAAGATGGGTGCAAGTTTTGGTATTGGGAAGAACATTACATTGATCTATTAATAGCACGGAATTTGATAGATGCTCATGCACTCGTTGCTAGAATAGAGGCTAGATATGAGACTAGATGCAAAGCAACGTCGAATTATTCGGAATCGAAGAAGAAAGAAGTGTGCAAGTTCGAGAAGCTAATAGAGAGAATCAACAATAAAGACATATAAAACATATTAATACATCTAGTGGGAGCAGTTATGAAAGTTGGATATCTTTTAAAATGTCTAATTACAATATATTTTTTCTGGGTGAGTGTATGTGTATGTGAACATCTACATTTGTACGTGTTTCTAGAAAAACGAAAAGGATGAACATGACACGTATATGTACTTTCTATTTCCACCAAGAGAGCCACTTAAAAAAAAGTTATGAACTGAGAGATGTTTGTTTCCTATACCATACACACGTAATCTTTGCCACTTGATTAATCAACGAACAAATCACAGAGATTAGAATAAGAAGGTACTACGTACTCCTACTCCACAAGAGCCAAGTCCCCTTCTAAATCTTCTAATGCTGCTTTGCATGTTCTTCCCGAGATATTCCGTCCAATCCAGTGACAACCCTGTCCGCGATTATTATGTCATCCCCACATGCCCAAAACACACACAAACACGCATGCACGAGGCCACAAGTTGACTCGCATCCTACACCCCATGAAGCATAGTATGTCCCCAAACCCCAAGGCTACATCTATCAAAGCAGTGCACAGACATTGGGAATGTAACACCAGCTTGTCTCTAAAGCTTGGACCAAGGTGCAAATTTCTCTTGCCATTCTTCAGCTAGCAGCAGAGATTGTATCACGAGCATGCATTTTTGCTTAACATGGACGTAGTAGAGGTCGTGGGTGGATCTGGCCCGTCCATATTGTAGCAAACGTCTGAAACCTAAAGAAGCTATCCTTGTGCAGACTGCAGAGCGAGGTGGTTCCAGGTTGCCTATCATGGATTGCCGGACATTCCAAATGCTTCCTGGAAGACAGAATCTCAAGCCTTTTTCTAATAAGCCACCACTGATTATGGTTATTCCACAAGTTTCTTTGGAAAGCACCAACGTTTATTTTATAGAACCATTTGTGTATCAAGTAATTTCAATGCTTAAACCATGATTGTAATGAAAATGTTTGAAAATAATTTTGACCCATTTTGGACAAGCGTCTCGGAACTAGTGAGTTGTGAATTTGTTATGTTATGTCAGATCGATCCAACGAGCGAAAGGATGTGATTACTTGACACAACCTGAAAATGACCAAATTATATGGACGTATATAATGTAAAGATGGACGTTTTTGCGGATTTTCTTGAAATGGCAGGTGTAAGTTCTCAAATTATCTAAAGTAAGTCATTTTATACATTATCATATTAACTTTCCTCTATTTCAATAAGCTTACCAAAACAAAGCAAGAAAACTAAGGGCTAGGTGGCTAAATATTTTTGTTCTAGTTATCCACATAAACAACAGCCCATCCTTTCGATCTGTGGTGGTGTACATTCAGACCACGAGAGAAAAATATATTTATAAAATGACATGATATGAATTTAAGATCAAGGTGGGTTCATACTTCATAGCCTGTGTTTGTCACCCACAGTGCGTGCATGCATGCAGGCTCATATTTATGACATGTTTAGAGCCAGCGCTTCCTGCATGTAGATCCTACATATCCTATCGATCATCTTAAAGGCCCTGCATGTTGCATGCACTACATGCTTGCAATGCATTGGAGCGGTCGATCAATCGATCGATCCCCAACATGCTGCATGCATTGCCTTGTGATGTGTAGATCTCCATGCTTGCTGGCTGCAGCAGCATACCGGTTGCAACAGTTGCTACTACATTGAACACAGAAATACTGGTGCACATATGGTTGCTACAGTGTGAGTTCCATGCATACAGCCTGTGGGATCTCTGTCTCATACTGTTCGTCGTGATTGTGCACAGACTAGCAAAGCTATATCTGAGTCATGTATTAATGCACCCTCAGGAAGGCCCGTTTATGTTTTCTGAAAAATAGTAATTTAGTAGATGAGATCTATAATGAAGATATATGCTTTGAACTAAAGCCAGGACACTTATTTTGGAACGAAGAGAGTATGAAGATGCATGTAAGAAAGGTAGAAATCAATGGAATGCATACGTCAAGTGAAAATGATAAATTGTGGATCGCTTTTATAATTTATGGTTCATCGAAATAGAAGTGCATGTGTAGTATCGAAACATGAGTGAGTGTTGGAACTCCAAAAATAATACCACCAATACTATTGAATAGATAGTAGGTTTTTTGTTATATCCTATATACCTAAATAGTTGATCTCCATCATCTCTTCTATCTTCACTTGCACACATCCCACCTCATCTAAGGCCCGCCTCAACATCCATGGGATTTTTTTTCATTGTTAGTTGATCTTGTCACAAAATGCACACCCCATCTTACCACACATGCCACCTCATTAAGGGCCCACTCAACATGCATGTGAAAATTTTCTTAGACTAGTCACAATGTGTAGTAACTTAGACTAGTAACATGCATATGTTACTAGTCTATGTTAGAGCATCTCCACTCCCCCCCCCCCCAAGCGCATAGGCCGACGCTCTTTCGGGCCCTCGCCCGACGTTTTTTAGGCCCCTTGGGGCGATCTACATCCCAGCCACGCCCCCAGGTGTTGCCCCCCAAGACGTCGCAAATTCAAACTTCGTTCATTCCCACTCCTAAAAAACACCACAAGTCCGGCGACCAGCGCCACAGTTCGGCGATCACCTTGCCACAATTCGGCTATCAAATAAAATGTTCGGCGTGCAAAAGAAAGGACGGATGCGTTGCATCAAACGGCGATGTCGGCCTCCGGCGTCGGAGGAGTCAGCGTGCGAAGGCTGGTCGGCGTCAGCGCAGCTTCTGTGCTGGGCGTCGTCCAGGCATTATCGCTCGGGCTTGGCGGCGGCGTAGGCGTCGGCGTCGGCATGCGAGTTGGCGCCACGGTCGACGGCATCTGGTTCAGGATGAGGCCGCGCTCCGCCAGGTATCACGCCTTGACCTGCTCGTACATCATCAATTCGTTCATTCCCACTCCTAAAAAACACCACAAGTCCGGCGACCAGCGCCACAGTTCGGCGATCACCTTGCCACAATTCGGCTATCAAATAAAATGTTCGGCGTGCAAAAGAAAGGACGGATGCGTTGCATCAAACGGCGATGTCGGCCTCCGGCGTCGGAGGAGTCAGCGTGCGAAGGCTGGTCGGCGTCAGCGCAGCTTCTGTGCTGGGCGTCGTCCAGGCATTATCGCTCGGGCTTGGCGGCGGCGTAGGCGTCGGCGTCGGCATGCGAGTTGGCGCCACGGTCGACGGCATCTGGTTCAGGATGAGGCCGCGCTCCGCCAGGTATCACGCCTTGACCTGCTCGTACATCATCAATTCGTTCATTCCCACTCCTAAAAAACACCACAAGTCCGGCGACCAGCGCCACAGTTCGGCGATCACCTTGCCACAATTCGGCTATCAAATAAAATGTTCGGCGTGCAAAAGAAAGGACGGATGCGTTGCATCAAACGGCGATGTCGGCCTCCGGCGTCGGAGGAGTCAGCGTGTGAAGGCTGGTCGGCGTCGGCGCAGCTTCTGTGCTGGGCGTCGTCCAGGCATTATCGCTCGGGCTTGGCGGCGGCGTAGGCGTCTGCGCCACCCATCAGGAAATCTAGGTCGGTGTTCCCAAGTATTGGCTTTTGATCACTAGATCAGATCACCCAGGATCAACAATGTACACGTACGTGTTAAGCTAGCCTCAAGAAGCAGGCAAGCACATAGCTTAATTGATTCCGGCCGTATGTGTAGCTTGCCGTGAATCTTGTGTACGTGCACCTGGCTAGATCGATCCTACTTAGCGAAATGTAGCGACGGAACAGACGGGAAACTCAAAATCGGTATGATGGCCAAAGGCTCGTATCGAGCCTTGTATTACTTCTCTTTTTTCTAGCTGAAAGATTACAAGAAGATACCCACGTATATATACTAATCTAGTTACCCTATAGCTAAACCTAGTCAGTTTCATGTTGGAGCACTAATCGGACTAGTATACGAGTACTACTCGGACACCAGCACACACGACATGTTTAGCTCTAACATTCACCGCCCTAAACATGATGTGGTTGTCACTACCGACCCGGATCCCAAATGCGACTACTGCCACCCATAGGTATTGCCTTCGTCGTTCCTTGTAGAATCCCAGTCACCGACTTTGCCATTGTCGGCTCATCTGTAGCTTGACGCCAACGCTCCTTGATCGCGTCTTCAACCTTCACATGTTCTTCGGTGCTTGATAGGTTGTCTTTCGTATCTTCGAGGTAACATCTTTTGAACTCGAGCGTGACCATACTTCGGTCTAACATTGAGTTCTAAGCTCTTGGTGCTTGCTTCAGTCTGTAAAGTGCCTTCTTGAGCTTGTAAACTTTTCCTTCTTCTCCTTTCTTCTCGTAGCCGAGGGGTTGTTCCACGTACACTTCTTCTGTGAGGTCACCGTTGAGGAAAGCGGATTTAACATCCATATGATGAACCTTCCAATCCTCTTGTGCTGTCAAAGCTATGAGCACTCTCACCGTCTCGATTTGAGTAACCGGTGCAAACACCTCCTCATAGTCAACTCCTTAACGTTGTACGTAGCCCTTTGCAACGAGTCTTGCCTTATACTTCACAATGGCACCCTTCGTGTCCTTGTTCAACTTGTAAACTCACTTCAAACCTATGGCCTTTTGGTTTGGAGGTCGGGTTACCAAAGTCCACGTGCCATTACTCTCGATCGCCTTCATCTCCTCATCCATGGCGTGCATCCAACTTGAACTTTTGCTCACCTCTACGAAGTTCGCCGGCTCCTCAACTCCGAGTAAACACAAATCGGAGTACTCGAGCGTAACTGGCTTTGCGTACTTGTAGACTTTCTTGAGGGTCTTGTAGCGACGAGGCCCGTAAGAATCCATTGTGGCTTGCGAAGGAGGCGACACAAATTGTGTCGGCGTCGATGCACTTGAGGAATACGGTTGAGTCTCGGGCATGGTAGATGCCGGGTCCTTGGCATCTTCTTCGTCGGCGTAGTCGTCGTGATCGTGATGTTGGGGATCGTAGCAGAAATTTAAATTTTTTTACGCATCACCAAGATCAATCTATGGAGTAATCTAGCAACGACGGGAAGGGGAGTGCATCTACATACCCTTGTAGATCGCTAAGCGGAAGCGTTACTAGAACGGGGTTGATGGAGTCGTACTCGTCGTGATCCAAATAACCGATGATCCTAGCGCCGAACGGACGACACCTCCGCGTTCAACACACGTACGGAGCGGAGACGTCTCCTCCTTCTTGATCCAGCAAGGGGAAGGAGAAGTTGATGGAGATCCAGCAGCACTACGGCGTGGTGGTGGAAGTAGCGGGATCCCGGCAGGGCTTCGCCAAGCGCAAGCGGGGAGGAAGAGGTGTCACAGGAGGGAGGGAGGCACCAGGGCTTAGGGTGTTGCTGCCATCCCTCCCCTCCACTATATATAGGGGCCCTGGGGTGGGGCGCCGGCCCCTAGAGATCCCATCTAATGGGAGGGGCGGCGGCCTAGGGGCGGCTTGGCCCCCAAGCCAGGTGGAGGCGCCCCCACCCCTTTAGGGTTTCCAACCCTAGGCGCAAGGGAGGCCCAAGGGGGGCCACCAGCCCACCAGGGCCTGATTCCCACGTCACTTCAGCCCATGGGGCCCTCCGGGACAGGTGGACCCACCCGGTGGACCCCCGGGACCCTTCCGGTGGTCCCGGTACAATACCGGTGACCCCGAAACTCTTCCGGTGGCAGAAACTGGACTTCCTATGTATATATCTTTACCTCCGGACCATTCCGGAACTCCTCGTGACGTCCGGGATCTCATCCGGGACTCCGAACAACTTTAGGTTAACCGCATACTAATATCTCTACAACTCTAGCGTCACCGAACCTTAAGTGTGTAGACTCTATGGGTTCGGGAGACACGTAGACATGACAGAGACAACTCTCCAGCCAATAACCAACAGCGGGATCTGGATACCCATGTTGGCTCCCACATGCTCCACGATGATCTCATCGGATGAACCACGATGTCGAGGATTCAATCAATCCCGTATACAATTCCCTTTGTCTACCGGTATAGTACTTGCCCGAGATTCGATCGTCGATATCCCGATACCTTGTTCAATCTCGTTACCGGCAAGTCTCTTTACTCGTTCCGTAACACATCATCCCGTGATCAACTCCTTGGTCACATTGTGCACATTATGATGATGTCCTACCGAGTGGGCCCAAAGATACCTCTTCGTTTACACGGAGTGACAAATCCCAGTCTCGATTCGTGCCAACCCAACAGACACTTTCGGAGATACCCGTAGTGCACCTTTATAGCCACCCAGTTATGTTGTGGCATTTGGTACACCCAAAGCATTCCTACGGTATCCGGGAGTTGCACAATCTCATGGTCTAAGGAAATGATACTTGACATTAGAAAAGCTTTAGCAGACGAACTATACGATCTTGTGCTAGGCTTAGGATTGGGTCTTGTCCATCACATTCATTCTCCTAATGATGTGATCCCGTTATCAATGATATCCAATGTCCATGGTCAGGAAACCATGAACATCTATTGATCAACGAGCTAGTCAACTAGAGGCTTACTAGGGACATGTTGTGGTCTATGTATTCACACATGTATTATGGTTTCCGGTTAATACAATTATAGCATGAACAATAGACAATTATCATGAACAAGGAAATACAATAATAACCATTTTATTATTGCCTCTAGGGCATATTTCCAACAGTCTCCCACTTGCACTTGAGTCAATAATCTAGTTCACATCACTATGTGATTGTAATGAATCCAACAGCCATGGGGTATGTTCATATCTTGCTTGTGAGAGAGGTTTATCAGTCAATGAGTCTGAACCTTTCAGATCCATGTGTGCTTTACAAATCTCTATGTCATCTTGTAGATGCAGCTACCATGTGCTACTTGGAGCTATTCCAAATAACTGTTCTACTATACGAATCCGGTTTACTACCCAGAGTCATCCATATTAGTGTCAAAGTTTGCATCGACGTAACCCTTTACGACGAACTCTTTTACCACCTCCATAATCGAGAAAAATTCCTTAGTCCACTAGTTACTAAAGATAAGTTTGACCGCTGTCATGTGATCCATTCCTGGATCACTCTTGTACCCCTTGACTAACTCATGGCAAGGCACACTTCAGGTGCGGTACACAGCATAGCATACTGTAGAGCCTACGTCCAAAGCATAGGGGACGACCTTCGTCCTTTCTCTCTCTTCTGTCGTGGTCAGGTCTTGATTCTTACTCAATACTCACACCTTGTAACACAGCCAAGAACTCCTTCTTTGCTGATCTATTTTGAACTCCTTCAAAATCTTGTCACGGTATGTATTCATTTGAAAGTACTATTAAGAGTTTTGATCTATCCTTATAGATCTTGATGCTCAATGTTCAAGTAGCTTAATCCAGGTTTTCCATCGAAAAATACTTTTCAAATAACCCTGCATGCTTTTTCAAATAACCCTGCATGCTTTCCAGAAATTCTACATCATTTTTGATCAACAATATGTTAACAACATATACTCATCAAAAATTCTATAGTGCTCCCACTCACTTCTTTGGAAATACAAGTTTCTCATAAACTTTTTATAAACCTAAAATCTTTGATCATCTCATCAAAGCATACATTCCAACTCCGAGATGCTTACTCCAGTCCTTAGAAGGATTGCTAGAGCTTTGCATACTTGTCAGCATCTTTCAGGATTGACAAAACCTTCTGGTTGTATCACATACAACCTTTCCTCAAGAAAATCGTCGAGGAAACAATGTTTTGACATCCTATCTGCAAGATTTCATAAATAATGTAGCAACTGCTAACATAATTCCAACAGACTCTTAGCATCGCTACGAGTGAGAAAGTCTCATCGTAGTCAACTCCTTGAACTTGTCGGGAAACATCTTAACGACAAGTCGAGCTTTCTTAATGGTGACACTTACCATCATTGCCCGTCTTCCTTTTAAAATCCATCGGCACCCAACAGCCTTACGACCATCAAGTAGTTCTTTCAAAGTCTATACTTTGTTTTATACATGCATCCTCTCTCGGATTTTATGGCCTCGAGCCATTCGTTGGAATCCGGGCCCACCATCGGTTCTCTATAGCTCGTAGGTTCATTGTTGTCTAGAAACATGACTTCCAAGACAGGATTACGTACCACTCTGAAGTAGTACACATCCTTGTCGACCTATGAGGTTTGGTAGTGACTTGATCCGAAGTTTCATGATCACTATCATAAGCTTCCACTTCAATTGGTGTAGGTGCCATGGGAACAACTTCCTGTGCCTTGCTACACACTAGTTGAAGTGACGGTTCAGTAACCTCATCAAGTCTCCACCATCCTCCCACTCAATTCTTTCGAGAAAAACTTTTCCTCAAGAAAGGACCCGTTTCTAGAAACAATCATTTTTGCTTCAGGATCTGAAATAGGAGGTATACCCAACTATTTTTGGGTATTCTATGAAGATGCATTTATCCGCTTAGGGTTTGAGCTTATCAGCCTGAAACTTTTTCACATAAGCATCGCAGTCCTAAACTTTTAAGAAACGACAACTTAGGTTTCTCTAAACCATAGTTCATATGGTGTCATCTCAACGGAATTGTGTGGTGCCCTATTTAAAGTGAGTGCGGTTGTCTCTAATGCCTAACCCATAAACGATAGTGGTAATTCGATAAGAGACATCATGGTATGCACCATATCCAATAGGGTGCAGTTGTGATGTTCGGACACACCATCACACTATGGTGGTCCAGGCGGTATTATTTGTGAAACAATTTCCACAATGTCTTAATTGTGTGCCAAACTCGTAACTCAGATATTCATCTCTATGATCATATCATAGACATTTTATCATCTTGTCACGACGATCTTCAACTTCACTCTGAAATTACTTAAACCTTTCAATAATTCAGATTTGTGTTTCATCAAGTAAATATACTCAGCATCTACTCAAATCATCTGTGAAGTAAGAACATAACGATATCCACTACGTGCCTCGGCACTCATTGGACTACACACATCAAATGTATTACTTCCAACAAGTTGCTTTCTTGTTTCATCTTACTGAAAACGAGGCCTTTCAGTCATCTTGCCCATGTGGTATGATTTGCATGTCTCAAGTGATTCAAAATCAAGTGAGTCTAAACGATCCATCTGCATGGAGTTTCTTCATGCATATCTACCAATAGACATGGTTCGCATGTCTCAATCTTTTCAAAAACGAGTGAGTCCAAAGATCCATCAACATGGAGCTTCTTCATGCGTTTTATACCAACATGACTCAAATGGCAGTGCCACAAGTACGTGGTACTATCATCACTATCTTATATCTTTTGGCATGAACATGTGTATCACTACGATCGAGATTTAATAAACCATTCATTTTAGGTGCAAGACCATTGAAGGTATTATTCAAATAAACAGAGTAACCATTATTCTCCTTAAATGAATAACCGTGTGGCAATAAACATAATCCAATCATGTCTATGCTCAACGCAAACACCAAATAACAATTATTTCGGTTTAACACCAATCCCGATGGTAGAGGGAGCGTGCGATGTTTGATCACATCAACCTTGGAAACACTTCCAACACATATCATCATCTCACCTTTAGCTAGTCTTCGCAGCCTTTTATTTCGAGTTACTAACGCTTAGCAACCGAACCAGTATTTATTACCCTGGTGCTAGTAGGAGTACTAGTAAAGTACACAATAATATGACGTACAGATACTTCTATCGACCTTGCCAGCCTTCTCATCTACCAAGTATCTAGGGTAGTTCTGCTTCAGTGACCGTTCCCCTCATTATAGAAGCACTTAGTCTCGGATTTGGTTCAACCTTGGGTTTCTTCACTAGAGCAGCAACTGATTTGCCGTCTTATGAAGTATCCCTTCTTTACCTTGCCCTTCTTGAAACTAGTGGTTTAACCATCAACAATTGATGCTCCTACTTGATTTCTACTTTCGCGGTGTCAAACATCACGAGTTGCTCAAGGATCATCATGGCTATCCCTGATATGTTATAGTTCATCACGAAGCTCCAATAGTTTGGTGGTAGTGACTATGGAGAACCATCACTATCTCATCTGGAAGATTAACTCCCACTCAATTCAAGCGATTGCAGTACTCAGATAATCTGAGCACATGCTCAACGATTAAGTTTTTCTCCCTTAGTTTGCAGGCTTAAGAAACTTGTCAGAGGTCTCATACCTCTTGACGTGGGCACTAGTCTGAAATTCCAATTTCAGTCTTTGGAACATCTCATATGTTCTGCGATGTTTCAAAAACTTCTTTGGTGCCACAATTCTAAACCGTTAGTATTACGTACTGAACTATCACGTAGTCATCAAAACGTGTACGTCAGATGTTTCCCAACATCTACAGACGATGCTCGAGGTTCAACACACTGAGCGGTGCATTAAGGACATAACCCCTCTGTGCAGCAATGAGGACAATCCTCAGTTCACGGACCCAGTCCGCATAATTGTTACTGTCAACTCTCAACTAAATTTTCTCTAGGAACATATCTAAAACAGTAGAACCAAAGCGTGAGCTACGACATAATTTGCAAAGACCTTTTGACTATGTTCATGATAATTAAGTTCATCTAATCAAATTATTCGATGAGCTCCCACTTAGATAGACATCCCTCTAGTTATCTAAGTGATACATGATCCGAGTCAACTAGGCCGTGTCCGATCATCACGTGAGACGGGCTAGTCATCATCGGTGAACATCTTCATGTTGATCGTATCCACTATACGACTCATGTTCGACCTTTCGGTCTTCCGTGTTCCGAGGCCATGTCTATACATGATAGGCTCGTCAAGTTAACCTAAGTGTATTGCATGTGTAAATCTGGCTTACACCCGTTGTATGCGAACGTTAGAACCTATCACACCCGATCATCACGTGGTGCTTCGGAACAACGGACCTTAGCAATGGTGCACAGTTAGGGGGAACACTTTCTTGAAATTATTGCGAGGGATCATCTTATTTATGCTACCGTCGTTCTAAGCAAATAAGATGTAAACATGACAAACATCACATGCAAATCATAAAGTGACATGATATGGCCAATATCATCTTGCGCCTTTGATCTCCATCTTCGAGGCACGGCATGAACACTATAGTCACCGGCATGAAACCATGATCTCCATCATCATGATCTCCATCATCGTGTCTTCATGAAGTTGCCTCGCCAACTATTACTTCTACTACTATGGCTAACGGTTAGCAATAAAGTAAAGTAATTACATGGCGTTTTCATTGACACGTAGGTCATAAATAAATTAAGACAACTCCTATGGCTCCTGCCGGTTGTCATACTCATCGACATGAAAGTCGTGATTCCTATTACAAGAACACGATCAATCTCATACATCACATATATCATTCATCACATCCTTTTGGCCATATCACATCACATAGCATACCCTGCAAAAACAAGTTAGACGTCCTCTAATTGTTGTTGCATGTTTTACGTGGCTGCTATGGGTTTCTAGCAAGAACGTTTCTTACCTATGCAAAACCACAACGGTGATATGCCAATTTCTATTTACCCTTCATAAGGACCCTTTTCATCGAATCCGATCCGACTAAAGTGGGAGAGACAGACACCCGCCAGCCACCTTATGCATCAAGTGCATGTCAGTCGGTGGAACCTGTCTCACGTAAGTGTACGTGTAAGGTCGGTCCGGGCCGCTTCATCCCACAATGCCGTCGAATCAAGATAAGACTAGTAACGGCAAGCAAATTGAACAAATCATCGCCCACAACTACTTTGTGTTCTACTCGTGCATAGAATCTACGCATAGACCTAGCTCATGATGCCACTGTTGGGGATCGTAGCAGAAATTTAAAATTTTCTACGCATCACCAAGATCAATCTATGGAGTAATCTAGCAAAGAGGGGAAGGGGAGTGCATCTACATACCCTTGTAGATCGCTAAGCGGAAGCGTTACTAGAACGGGGTTGATGGAGTCGTACTCGTCGTGATCCAAATCACCGATGATCCTAGCGCCGAACGGACGGCACCTCCGTGTTCAACACATGTACGGAGCAGAGACGTCTCCTCCTTCTTGATCCAGCAAGGGGAAGGAGAAGTTGATGGAGATCCAGCAGCACGAAGGCGTGGTGGTGGAAGTAGCGGGATCCCGGCAGGGCTTCACCAAGCGCAAGCGGGGAGGAAGAGGTGTCAAGGGAGGGAGGGAGGCACCAGGGCTTAGGGTGATGCTGCCCTCCCCCCTCCACTATATATAGGGACCCTGGGGTGGGGCACCGCCCCCTAGAGATCCCATCTAATGGGAGGGGCGGCGGCATAGGGGCGGCTTGGCCCCCAAGCCAGGTGGAGGCGCCCCCACCCCTTTAGGGTTTCGAACCCTATGCGCAATGGAGGCCCAAGGGGGGCGCACCAGCCCACCAGGGGCTGATTCCCACATCACTTCAACCCTTGGGGCCCTCCGGGACAGGTGGCCCCACCTGGTGGACCCCCGGGACCCTTCCGATGGTCCCGGTACAATACCGGTGACCCCGAAACTCTCCCTGTGGCAGAAACTGGACTTCCTATGCATATATCTTTACCTTCGGACCATTCCGGAACTCCTCGTGACGTCCGGGATCTCATCCGGGACTCCGAACAACTTTCGGTTAACCGCATACTAATATCTCTACAACTCTAGCGTCACCGAACCTTAAGTGTGTAGACCCTACGGGTTCGGGAGACACGTAGACATGACAGAGATAACTCTCTGGCCAATAACCAACAGCAGGATCTGGATACCCATGTTGGCTCCCACATGCTCCACGATGATCTCATCGGATGAACCACGATGTCGAGGATTCAATCAATCCCGTACACAATTCCCTTTGTCTACCGGTATAGTACTTGCCCGAGATTCGATCGTCGGTATCCCGATACCTTGTTCAATCTCGTTACCAGCAAGTCTCTTTACTCGTTCCGTAACACATCATCATGTGATCAACTCCTTGGTCACATTGTGAACATTATGATGATGTCCTACCGAGTGGGCCCAGAGATACCTCTCCGTTTACACGGAGTGACAAATCCCAGTCTCGATTCGTGCCAACCCAACAAACACTTTCGGAGATACCCGTAGTGCACCTTTATATCCACCCAGTTACGTTGTGGCGTTTGGTACACCCAAAGCATTCCTACGGTATCCGGGAGTTGCACAATCTCACGGTCGAAGGAAATGATACTTGACATTAGAAAAGCTTTAGCAGACGAACTATATGATCTTGTGCTAGGCTTAGGATTGGGTCTTGTCCATCACATCATTCTCCTAATGATGTGATCCCGTTATCAATGACATCCAATGTCCATGGTCAGGAAACCATGACCATCTATTGATCAACGAGCTAGTCAACTAGAGGCTTACTAGGGACATGTTGTGGTCTATGTATTCACACATGTATTACGGTTTCCGGTTAATACAATTATAGAATGAACAATTGACAATTATCATGAACCAGGAAATACAATAATAACCATTTTATTATTGCCTCTAGGGCATATTTCCAACACGTGACCATCATCTTGATTGTCATCATCGCTATGCGCTTCGTTGTCGATGTCGTTGCCGAGATCTCTACCCGTGTCTTGTGCGTCATTGCCGCTATCGCCTTGCGACCCATGCGTGTCGTCATTGGTGTCGGAACCATGATGGTCACTACCATTGCGGTCACCTTGGTTGGGAATCTTGCCAACCACCTGGACGTCCACCCCTGCATCATCATCAGTTGAAAATTCAACTATGAATATGTTACCATTTGGAGCATCGTCGGCTGCTGCGCTCCAATTCCACACTTAGTTTTCTTCAAACACGACGTCGCGTGAAATCCGTAGACGCTTGGTTCGTGGATCGTAGAAGCAGTATGCCTTGGTGCCGGAACTTCTATCGTATCCGATGAACACCATCTTGGTGTTGCGATCGGCAAGCTTTGAGAGATGCGGCTCCGCCGTCTTCACATGTGCCACACACCCAAACGTCCGTTGGTGAGACACATTCGGTTTCCGTCCGTGAATTGCTTCATATGGAGTCTTGCCTGTCACTGCCTTCGTTGGAGCCCGATTGAGAAGATAGACCGCCATCGAGACAGCTTCTCCCCAAAAAGTCCCTGGCAGGTTCTTGCTCTTGAGTAAACTTCTCGCCATGTCAACGACTATTCGATTGCGCCTTTCAACAACCCTGTTCTTCTGTGGTGTATAAGGTACCGTGAGGAACCTCTTTATGCCAATCTTCTCGCAGTAGTCGTTGAACTCGTTCGACGTAAACTCTCCGCCGCGATCTGTCCGTAGAGCGCCAACCTTCAGCTTGTGTTCCATCTCCTTTGCAGCCTTTAGCTTCTTGAATGCTTCAAATGCCTCATCTTTAGATCGTAGGAGAACGACCCACATGTATCTTGAGCAGTCATCTACCACAAGGAAGAAATACCTCTTTCCTCCGTGAGTTGCTGGGGTGATAGGGCCACATAGATCACCATGGAGCAGCTCGAGTGCATCACTTGCACGATAGGTAGACTGAGCAGGGAACGGCATGCGGTGCTTTTTTCCAACCAAGCACCCATCACATACTCGATCAACATGGTCGATAAATGGCATCCCAGATACCATCTCCATATTCGACATCTTCTTCAAGGCGTAGAAGTTAACGTGTCCAAATCTAGCATGCCATAACCATGAATCATCATCACTCTTGGCGAGCCAACACTCTAGTTGAGATTGATCGAGGTTGAGGATATAGAGCCTGTTCCACGTGCGATTCACATGCGCTAGCACGTTTCGGAGGTTGTCGAAGATCGTCATCACTCTGTTGTCAATATCCACCTTGCATCCATTCTCGTCAAGTTTCCCGACGGACATGGTGTTGTTGCGTAGCCTTGGGATGTAGTATACTCCGGTGAGTATGCGATGTTCTCCTGTGAGACCCTCGAAGAGGACAGAACCTTGCCCGGAAATCTCCACATTTGAACCATCACCGAACTTGACCGAGCCTTGAACATCATATTCCAGCTTGAGGAACTTCTCCTTGCACCCCGTCATGTGGTTACTGGCACCTGTGTCTAGATACCACGACACGTTCTGGCTTCCGGATAACTTTGGTGTTACCTTTTTCTCATGAAGTAGCACCTTCCGGTTTGGTTTCACAACTGCTATTTGGACGAGATCACAAACTATGGCCATCAGAAGACCTGGACGTTCGTCTTCCTACTTTGCCTAATTTGCCTTGATCTCCCGCTTGTTAGGCTCCATGAGATCACAAACTTCGGCCATCAGAAGACATGGACGTTCGTCTTCCTGCTTTGCCAAATTTGCCCTAAGCTCCCGCTTGTTAGGCTCCAGACAATCCTTCGCAAAGTGACCCATCTCGTTGTAGTTATAGCACTTGACCTCGGACATATCCAAGTTCTGTGGCTTCCGCTCTTCAGATTGGTCCGCCTTACCACGACCTTGTGGCTTTCCTTTTCCTTTGCCATCTTCGGTTTGTCCGCCGCGCTTCACATCGCTTGAGTCTTCACCACCGCCACGCCTTCCTTTGCTACTTGGGGCCTCCCAATCTGCGCGCGAGTACATGAGTTGCTCGCTACCTCCTCCTTTGCCTTTTCGATAGCCACGAGCATTCTCTTCATATGTCCGCAAGCATCCGATCGCCTCCGTTATGATCATGTCGTCGATGTCGTAAAGATGCTCGAGCGTGCCGATGATGTACGTGAATTTATCAGTCACCGAACTAAAAAAACTTCTCCACAATCTCGGCTTCCTCGAGCTTTGCACCAAGCGCGCGGATCTCTCCCACCAAAGTAGTCAGACGCATGGCATAGTCGTTCACTGATTCAGTTTCCTCCACCTGCAACTTGTGAAATTGGCGCTTCAACACTTGTGCCTGAGCCTTCGTAACGCGATCTTCTACGATCCTCATCTCTTTGAGTGCGTTCCACACCTCTCTTGCCGTCTCGAACTCCGCCAATGTCATCAGCACGGAATCCGGCACAGACTAGGCTATGGCGGCCATGGCACCTTCGTCACACTCCTGGTCGACGTCGTCGTCCGTGATGGCCTCCCACACTCGAAGGGTTCGGAGAATAATCTTCATCTTGACCTCCCACACGCTGTAGTTGGCGTCGTTGAGAATCAGGTACTGGATGGGGATGTTGCGATGCGCCTGCATGTTGGCGCCGCCCGTTCCGCCACCACTGGTCATTGACTTGCCGCCCTTCTTCACCTTGTCGCCGTTCTTGTTCGCCTTGGAACCGCCGTTGCCGGACTTGTTCCCCTTGGAACCGCCATTGCCGGACTTGACTGACTCAGCGTCGCTGTCCGTCATCGTAGATCGTCGAGGCTCTAGATACCAATTGTTGGCTTTTGATCACTAGATCAGATCACCCAGGATCAACAATGTACACGTACGTGTTAAGCTAGCCTCAAGAAGCAGGCAATCACACAACTTAATTGATTCCGGCCGTATGTGTAGCTTGCCGTGAATCTTGTGTACGTGCACCTGGCTGGATCGATCCTGCTTAGCGAAACATAGCGACGGAACAGACGGGAAACTCAAAATCGGTATGATGGCCAAAGGCTCGTATCGAGCCTTGTATTACTTCTCTCTTTTCTCGCTGAAAGATTACAAGGAGGTACCCATGTATATATATATATATATATACTAAGCTAGCTACCCTATAGCTAAACCTAGTCGGTTTCATGTTGGAGCACTAATCGGACTAGTATACGAGTACTACTCGGACACCAGCACACACGGCATGTTTAGCTCTAACACCCAGGGCTGCGGCGACAACGAGAAGCCGGCCGGAGACCCGATGCTTTGCTCTCTCCAGGACGCGTATGGGCCGTGGCCACCAGGTGGATTCATCATCCCAGCGCGAGCCGCCTCGGCGTGTGCGGTCGTGCGATCCGCCTGCTCCGCCACCGCCGCAGCCGCGAGCGCCACCCTGTCCCAGGCCTTCTTGGCATTGGCCCTGTTCCGCCGGTCGGTGGTAACAGCCTCCCGGCGCTGAACTTCCGCCCTCCAGTCAGCGTTAGACATGCCCGGGGGCTTGGACGGTGGCACCCTCTCCTTCCTCTGCTTCGGCTGGGTGGTGGCGGCGGCGGCAGCCGTCGCGGTGCGGGGGGGGGGGGGCGTACTTCTTCGGCGGCATGGCGGCCAGTTGGGAGGGGAGGAGGAGGAGATTGGCGGGAGGAATGGAGAATGGGAGGGAAGCCGAGGGGGAAAAGCGGGGGGAAACGGTGGAAAAAGGGCCTTCTCTCGCCGACAGAGCGGCCCCACACCCCTTTTCGTTTCTGTCGGCGCCCCCAGGCGACCCCCGGGCGTTTGGGTTCGGCTCGCGTTCGCCGGCTGATATTTCGGCCCAAACCGGCGCTAAATGAGATCCCGGAGGCGCGCCTAGGCCAATTTTCGGGCGCTGACGCTACAAAAACGCTTTGGGGAGGCCTGTTGGAGGCGCGGCTGGAGATGCTCTTAGTACTTCTATAGTGGGGAGTAACATATGTGTGGTGTCATGCAACACTTCATTTATTAGGTTGTAAACTCATTTTGTCTTGGTATATGTGATGTTATGTTACCACATGTCTCTCTTTCCTCATTAATTACTCCCTACATCATTTGTTTTGCCTAGAGATGTGTGGTGTTACCACCTATGTTAGGTTAGTCATAGTGGGGAGCATATGACACTAGTCTATGTTACTGCTCCCTCCGTTCCAGATTATAGTGTGCATAAGTTTTTTAGGCATATCCCATATTGTAGTGCGTATTAGCAGCTGCAACCGATTTTGGATGAAAATAGCCTCGCCTTATCCTCTTCCTCCCGCACCAGCACCACACTGATTGAGGACCACGATGGCTGGGGCGACCCATCTCGCTCGCCGCGCGCTTCCTCCACACCACCTCCGGCGCACGGCGGTGCTCCGATGAGCTCTAGACTAGCCTCCTCTCCTCTCTGCCGACGAGACCCAGGAGGTTGCGATGACGAGGTGCCGACGAGATTCAGGAGATGACGGCTGGTGGGCAATCATGGAGCTCTCGACGCCCATGGACGCCGGTCAAGGCGCACCATCGCCCTCCTGCGAGTGAGACACTCCGACAACTCCACCATTTTCCCATCCACATTCCATGGGTGCCAATCGACTTTGCATTGGGTTCAAGATCGATGCTGACGCCAGTGGGCCGCTGACGAGGCTGGCTGATTCTTGAACATGGAGTGGCAGCACGCCAGCGCCAGCTTCCTATGCGGTAGCGGCGGCGGCTCACAGGCGCCTGGTACCTTCCGCGCCCACGACGGATGGCTCCTCATCAGCCACGGGTTGCGTCTCCTTGTCCAGCGCGTCCATGGGTGGCTCCCCATCCGCCACGGTCGTCGTCTCCTCGTCCAGCGCGTCCATGGGTGGCGCCGTCGTGTCCTTGGCCGCATCCCCGCTTCCACCTTGCTGGTGGTGGACTCTCACGTCATGCGAGACAGAGGAGGCTGGCATAGAACGTAGTACTCCCTCCATTTTTATTTAGTTTGCATATTAGGTTTGACTGAAGTCAAATTTCATAAAGTTGACCAAGTTTATAGAAAAAATATGAACATTTATCATAACAAATCTATATGATATGAAAGTACATTCAATAATGAATCTAATGGTATTAATTTATTATTGTATATGTTAATATTTTTGTTTATAAACTTGGTCAAAATTTACATAGTTTGATTTTGACCAAAGCTAATACGCGGACTAAACAAAAACGGAGGGAGTAGTACTACTTGGACATGGGCTGAGGACTTTCTCGTCCAAAATTAATCGCCAGCACACACATTGGTACCTGGGCTACAAATTATGCGCACTACAATCTGGAACGGAGAGAGTACCTTCAGGCTGGTCATAGTGGGGAGTAACTTAGACTAGTGTCATGTATATGACACTAGCCTAAGTTACTACCTTCGTAATGCAAAGTAACATAATAGTAGTATTTTAAATGGCTTCATTTATTAGCTTGTAGACTCATCTTGTCTTGAAAAGCGCTATGTTACAGTAACATATTATGTTACCACGTCTCATTAATTACTTGCCACATAAGCAACAATTTCTTGAAGTGCGTTATGTTACTAGCTAAGTTACTCCCACTATGACTAGCCTCATATAGCGCAAAGTAACATATAAGTAGTACTATCATAGATGATTACATTTATTACATTGTAGACTCATTTTGCTTTGGGTTCCGTTATGTTACATTAACATATTATGTTACTACAAACACCTGTCTCCACATTAACTACATGCCACATAAGCAAACTTATCTTGAAAAGCGTTATGTTACTAGCTAAGTTACTCCTGGGGAGTAACTTATACTAGTGTCATGCATATGACACTAGTCTAAGTTACTACCTTCATAGTGCAAAGTAACATAGTACTAGTGTCATAGATGGCATCATCTATTAGCTCGTAGACTCATCTTGTATTGGAAAGCGTTATGTTATAGTAACATATTATATTACTAGTTCTCATTAACTACTTGTCACATAAGCAAAATTTTCTTGAAGTGCGCTATGTTACTAGCTAAGTTACTCCCACTATGACTAGCCGTAGTCCCACTATGGGTAGTCTTATATATTTATATCTTGCCACTTATTTCAACAAATATTTTTAACGAGATAATAATCAAATAAAATATGAAATATGTGTTTTTAGTTTTTGTTCATATATTATTAATTTTATAATTCATATTTCGTACAACCAAATCACATTGAAATATATTGCAATAGATTCCCGCAGCAACATGCGGGGTATCATCTGGTTTTTGAAAGAGGCAATATTCATGACCTTTGCATTAACTGATTTCTACATGCAGAGAAATATGCATATAGAATCATTGAAGATGAATTTGCAAGCATATTTTTGAGCAATATCACTGTTTGTGTGGTACTTCTTATTTGCGTACTCCATCGTGGCATGTGTTGCGTTTGTATCTTGTTGGATCTTGGTTGTGTTTGTGGCTGTTTTCTTTATTTATAAAATGGGGCAAAAGCATTTATTGGTAGTAGAGAGAAAAAAACTAGCTCTTGTGCATCTGTACCTCTAAACATTTGATTGTGGAATTAAGGGCATTTCATGAGTGATGGAGACGGTAGTGAGAATAAGAAACACGTGGCCATGAAGCATGCATTGACATGTTCGTCCGGTCTAACTCAAGGCAATAACCTTTTAACTCTTCACTGTTCAAGACCTGTACTATCGAGCCTCTGCTAGCCCCATCTGATTTGACGATGCAATAGTACTCTGATCAATTTGTTGACATGGACTCATCGAGTAGCTACTGCTAGCTAGCTAGCTGGAATTAAAGAAAAGATGGGGCTTTCCTATTGATTGTCTCTTTCGTTAAAAGATCCATCGAACCTACAGCGTGTGATGGCATGTGCCCAATGGAACTAATCAAACAGCGAACGAGTCCTCCAGGAAACAGTGCATTCTTCTTTTAAGGTGGTTCAAGGTATGTTGGCTCGTATATATGTTCTTTTGTCTCTCTTGTTTGAGAACGTATTTTTAAGTGGAAAGCACCTAACACACTTACAATATTTTCAAGCCAGAAAACAACCTCCGATTATCAATAATTGAACGAGCAAAGTGCAAGAACACCCTAATTTTGAGCTCCGGGGCCGACCTCAAAAACAAAATTGAGCTACACAAAGGAGTAAATAATAAGCTGCCACTGATTAAGTCCATGCATCCATCATGTGCAAACTCTGTGACCTTTCTGCCCTTCGACTTCACATATTACAACAACAAATAATGCTACAACCGTCGCAAAAAAAGGTAATGATATAAAACCCCATGTTTTGTGGTCGAGTTATACATAATTATAGTGTTTTTAGATTAACACATGCTTCGGTCTCACCCGTTCTACTTGGCACTTGCACATGGGTATAATGACATACGAAGAGGCTTGCGCACCATCTCATTCTTTCTCTCACTATGTAGGATTGTTTAGAGCATCTTTATTTGGATTTCTCGTTCTGCATCACTATTGAAATTAGATATCCAAGTCTTGCCGACGCTTAAACTTCATTATTTTAGTGTGTGCCACTACCTCTTGCAAACAAATTCTCAGGATATAAGAACGTTTTTGACATTATGCTAGTGTTAAAAACGTTCTTATATTTTGAGACGGAGGGAGTAGTTGTATAGCTCTGCACTTAGTTCTCCATCGTCTATGGGCCGCCTTCCATTTGGGACCCACATTTCCCCAAGTCAACCACAGTAAGAGAAGACTCGGTTGACTATACCTCCGGTGCGGGGCCCTCCAACATTCACTAGGTCAGATTAATGGCGTACATGCTCTGTATACCGTTTCACTCGTAACAACGGCTGTGGCTAGTTGGCGCCCGCGCTGTGGTGCTTCCAATTTTTTTAAAGGAGGAATACCCCGGTCTAATGTATATAGTTATTTCATTACACTACAGCACAAAACCAACAAAAAGTATACATGAATTAATTTGTAGCCACCTTCCTGACAACCAGTGTAGATACACCTACAATCTTGATGACGTGCCCTAACCGCATATCAACACACTACATGCACATGCTCTAGGATCAGTTGCCGCCATCTTACGCCATCCGCCCGTTGGCAGACCGAGAGAACCAACGGTTCTAGCTAGACCCTCTACGCGCACCACATGCGAACACTCTAGGATCAGCTGTTGTCCCATCTTCAGGAGTGTTCAACGTATCCACCTCGTCATGCCATATTGCCGCCGACGTCACAGCGATGCCAGACAACACCACCATCCTGCACGCATCCATCCACACGCGCCCGTTGTCGAAAATCCGTTGCGCCATGCTGTCGAGATCTGCCTTAGGCCTTGCGGTAGATATAACAACACTCCTCTCCTCTTGTCCCCTCCAGCCAGCACTTGCTCCAAAATGATGCCCCCAGGAGGGAGAACGACACTGAAGGCGTCGTCATCGTCCGATCCTGTAGACCTAGATCTAGGCTCCCCCCTGATCATCTCGATTGAGTTGATGTGACTTGCAACAAAAATGCCTTTAGAGGGAAACGACGTGAGAGACACCGCCACCGTCCGCCAAGACTGCAGTCAGGCGCGATTTTCACTGGAAGTCGCATCGTACCGATCTCGCGGCTGGCTGGAACCGCGCGGAGCCTCGCCATGAAGACACATGCCGTTGTCGGTACTCCGGCAGAGATCCTCCATCCCCTTACCGGGCCCCTCACCGCACCGTCGGCCATCCACGTGAAGAACCGACGACGGATCTGGGTGGGATCGAGATCCACGGCCGCCATCATGCCCACCATCGCCCAAGAACCTGCCGGTTCTCGGTAGCCATGGGAGCTGGCACCGCCACCACACGACCAGAGGCACCGCCCTGGTCATTGCGCGCGTGCTCCTCAGTGGACTCACCCTAGCCAATCCATCAGGGTCACCACCACATCTAGCACCCCGTCCCCTTAGGCATGGCCTATGCCGGTGGCAGTGACGAAGGGGAGGTTGTGTCGTGGTTGGCTGCTGGTTGTGCTTGAGATCGCCCCCTACCGGCGCCCTGGGGATGCGTCACGAGCGGGAAGGCGTCGTGTGGTGCTTTCTGAAGCCACTCAGGCGGTTCCAGATGAAGCGTGGTGGTTCCCGACACCGCTTGACTACCCCACACATGCGACACCACCCTAGTTCGATGCAGACACCGGCTGTCTCTGACACTATAAAAGGCACGCGCACTGCTAGCGTCTTTCGCTCATCTCACCCACTGCGATCCGCCCTCTCCTCTCATCTTCCTCTAATGCACCTGAAATGCGATGTCATCTCAATGCGTCGTTAGCGCATAGAAAAGGAAGGAATAAGGCTGAGCAACCAAGGTCGTCACCCGCGGTGTATTATCAAACTTGGACATGAACATAGTGGCGGAAGCCGGAAGATTGGAGGAGGAAGTGGGCATGCGTGCCTCCGAACGTGGCAACGCCGAAGTCTTGGTGGAGGTCACGGTTGTTTCGGTCACCTCTGCCAAGACAGACAAGAGCCCTCTTCGCTGGCGGAAGGAATCGGCGGCCTCCACGGTTTTGGGCTGCTCGTACAAGTAAGATAGTTAGCTTTTATAGTTAAATTGTGTAGTTTAATTAATTATGTTTTGTGCACTATTAGATCAATTTATTTGGAGCATCAAACAATGATATTTAAGTACTCTATTTAGCAAAACATTTCCCAGCCATGCCATTTCTCCCGTAGATAATCACATCGCATACAATTTATATTATTAACAATGTTCTTGGACCTGATGTTGTGTTTTGGCGAACATTGTAGTTCAAAAATGGTTGAATGTTTGTGCTAAAGGTTTATCTTTGATGAATTGAATTTTCTAAATAAAATATGCCTTGGTCAAATTTTGGCTTAGATCAGTGGTCAAAGTTGAAAACGAATGGGCCAACTAAGTTGAAAATTTCCCAGTTTGTTCAATACGTGTGTGTGTAGAACTAATGGAATTTTTAAAGATTTTCTTAGGAAACTCAATTTTTGGTCGGTATATTTTTAAACGTTCGTTTAGAACTAATTGGAACTTTAGTATAAAAAAATAATGGGTTGTCTGCATATTTGACAATAGTTTAGTATTTTTTTTTCAGTTTTCCTCCTAAATGGTTGAAGAAAATGATAATTAAATAATATTACATATAATTTGTGATTTTAATTCACACTTATTCTTACAAATGGTTAATAAAGTTGTGGTAAGACATTGAAGTGGAAATAAGCTCAAATGGTCACTACAAAAGGGTTGTGATACAAATGGTTAACTCAGTTTCACCAATTTCCCCTAAATAAAGGAATATTTTACCCATTCAATGCACATGATCTAGTATTTTTATATGTGTAATTGTATATACTTTTGTTTGGTTCAAGTCTTTATTTCGTATACCTATAGTTCAAAATGGAATTGATTTTCATAAGTGGTAACAAATTCATAAAAAACTGAGCAGTCAATGACATGTGGGGCGTCCTCTCTTTGACCCCACGAGAAACCCCGCCACCAAGATGTCTCGAATCATTTCGCTCAAGGAATTTGACTTTGGTGTATCTAACATTTGGGACCCTTAACTTGTTGGCCCACATATCAACTACCCAAAGTGATATATGTTAAGTCACCCAAAAATGTTTATCCCTAGTAGCACCACACAAAAAATCCTTACTTCTCCATTTCTAGCAGCACTCACACATGGCCCAGGCGCCGGCCCTGATGTTGGTTGTGTTGAACAATGCTCTTCACTATAGTGAGCTCCATGTGTTAGGGTGATTGTTCGTACGAGGGAAGGTTCTACACATTGTAGTTCTTATCCTTGCACAAGCTCTCCCCTTCTACAACACAAGATGTGGTGAAGATCATCACCCTTGACATGAACATTTTTATGATCATACGCATTGTAGTTCAATTTATATCATATCCCGGTAGTGACTGTAATGTTCTTAATTGTAGTGGCCTGCAGGCAAGTTGGTCATCGGCAATGATGCTCTGCGCAGCTACTCCAAGGTTAAGGTTGTAGTAGATGCCAATAGCTCTAGGAAGTGTCGGGGAGGCCAACGATGGTAAGGCACTTCGATTAAGACATAGATCGAACTCACTTCCGTGAGGTACCTTTAGCACCTGAGATTGATTTGATGTCAATCCTCAGTGACTTCCATAAGCACATGAGGACCGTCACACAGGAAATCATTCTGAGGGAGGACACCGGCAACAATTGGAAGGTCAAGCTCCGGGATGACAACATGAGACTTGTGTCGGTGTCAAAACCGACAGATCTCGGGTAGGGGGTCCCAAACTGTGCGTCTAAGGATCAAAGGTAACAGGAGGCTGGGGACACAATGTTTACCCAGGTTCGGGCCCTCTTGATGGAGGTAAAACCCTACGTCCTGCTTGATTGACTTTGATGAGTATAGGGGTTACAAGAGTTGATCTACCTCGAGATCGTTATGGCTAAACCCTAGATGTCTAGCCTGTATGATTGTGACTATGAATGCCTCTACAGACTAAAGCCTCTAGTTTATATAGATAGCGGAGGGGGCTAGGGTTTGTATAGAGTCGGTTTACAGAGAAAGGAATCTTCATATCCGAACGCCAAGCTTGCCTTCCACGCCAAGGAGAGTCCCATCCGGACACGGGGGGGGGGGGGGAGCCTTCTATCTTGTACGTTCTCGGCCCACCAGTCCGGCCCACATAGCCCGGACGTCCGGGGACCCCTTAATCCAGGACTCCCTCAGTAGTCCCTGAATCAAGTTTTGATGATGATGTGTCCGACACGTAGATTGTCTTTGGCATCGCAAGGCGGGTTCCTCCTCCGAATACTCCTGATCAAAAGAACCATATTTGGCTCTGCACAGTAGTTACAACCCTAGACCACTAAGACAAAATACTTTAAACGAAAACAAGTTATGTCTTCTGACAACTTTTTCGGCGACGTATTATGTTCTAGCCTTATTATTATTTCGAACCATTTTCCAGCCTCCCGCTTCGCGTCTCGAGACGAGGTATTCATTGACACATCTTGTCAAAGCAGAGATCGTGTCCCCTTATTGCGGGATTCTCATCAATATGGATTTGGGTAACCCAGCCGTGCCATTCGCATGACTCCTGGGGAATAGGCGAGTTTTAAGGCTTCGTGGGGGGACGTTCGACATTCACTGCCTTTATAAGAAGATAAATACTTACCCCACACCTTCTTCTTCCTCAGCCCATCTGCTCTCGAGCCCCAGCGCCCAAGCTTCAATCTTTTCCATCCCCAGCAAACGCTCCAACCATGTCCGGATCTGGAGCGCAGGGCAAGTGGATGGCCTCCTCCGCCACGGAGGAGCACATCAAAGAACTCCAGGAAGCGGGGTATTTAGCCAAGGAAATCGCCCATCAGCTTCCTGCCAAAAAGCAGATCATTCCCACACCAGAGCCCAATGAGAGGGTACTATTCTCCCCCCACTTTCTTCGCGGGCTAGGGTTTCCTCTCCACCCTTTCATCCGTGGACTCATGTACTATTACGAGCTAGATTTCCATGATCTAGCCCCAAATTCATTCCTCAACATCTCGACGTTCATCGTCGTGTGCGAGGCGTTCCTCTGCATCCCCCCACTCCAGCCTATGGCTCAGGGTCTTCAACGTGAAGCCGAAGGTGGTCGAGGGTCAACACGCGGAGTGCGGTGGCGCCATGGTGAGCAAGCTCCCTAACATCACCTGGCCCAAGGGGACCTTCGTGGAAACCGTGAAGGGGTGGCAACAAGAGTGGTTCTATGTCATGGAACCTCGAGATGCCTCATGGGCCGCCACTCCTGAGTTCAAGACCGGTCCACCAATGCAGCTCACATCATGGCTCAAGAAGGGCCTAGATTGGGTGTCATTCGACAAGGTGATGATGCTGCAAAAGCGCGTCAAGAGCATGGTGTACAAGAGCACCAACCTTGCCAGCGTGATCTAGGTGATGCTATTTCGCCGAATTATCCCCTGCCAATGCCGAACTCCCCATATGTGGGAGTTTGATCCCGCAAGTCCCCGGACCTTGCAGCGGTTCTTCGGCATGAAGCACGAAGATATATGGAAGCTGCTTTTTAAGACCCAAAAGATTTGGCCGCCGACGACCGAAGACCTCGGCCATGACTGCGCTCACCCAGCCACTCCAATGAGTTTTTCAGCTTTCTAATCATGTCTTTGGTTCGCAGATCCAAGGACTGAGTTTAAACCTTCCTATTGTCCCCCAGGTCTGGACGAAGAAGGCAGAGCGGATCAAATGTCTGGCTCCCCTGCCCGAAGACCTAGCTATTCCTCTTCTGACGAAGATGCTAGTTCCGGCGCCAAACCAGGTGCCGAAAAAGAAGGCCAAGAAGAAGGTCAAGGAGGTCCAAAATGGCCTTCGCCGCAAATGTGCTTCGGACATCTCATCCAAAGATACCGAAGCTCTCTCCTCCCATGATGAAGATGAGGAGGAAGAGGAGGAGCACAGTTCTCCCCCTAAGGGGGAAAGAAGAAAAGGGGAGTTTCCGCTGATATAGAGGCGGAAGCGTCCAAAAAGGGGAAACTCTCCCTTTCAGATGATTCGGAATCAGACGTCGAAGCCGTCCCTGAATGGAACCCCAGGCCGAGGCTTTCGGCCGAATCGTAAGTATTTAAGGGTAATGTAAGTATCCGGCTTTATGCCTTGTGATCCTAACACACATAATCACGTATTGTAGTCCGGCCCGCGATCTTCCCCGACAATCATCATCTTCCTGGGATTCGCTGGGCTCACACATGGTGGAGAGCGAGTCGCCCCCGCCGGCGTCCCCACCTACTGCTACAGACAACACTGAAGTGTTATCCCGAGGGACCTTTCCAGGCCCTGGAGAGGTGCGGGAAGCCGTCATGGTGGCGCCAGAGGGTAATACCTCTGGTGCCGAAAACATGGGGGAACCGATCCCCATGGCGGCCGGCGACGGGGGCCATGCCCAATTCGGCCCCCAATCGAATATCATTCCGTAGGCTGATACGGCTCCGGAATCAGGCGAGCAGCCTCCTTCGACATAAGGGGGTGCATCGACTCCACTGGCGACCTCTGCCAATCCGGATGCGCCGGACACTCTAATGGAAGCGCTTCAGAGCGCCTCCATGCGGGCCGATGAAGAGCTCATCCACACCAACAAACTATTGTAGGAGAAGCAAGGTATGCGATACCTTTTCATATCTGACATAATATGTCTCGTTGCTGTGCTATCTTGCTGAGTTTTGTAATTATGCTCACAACTGACGCGTCTGAGGTCGAGACCCTCAAGAACGCACTGGCCGAGGCGAAGAAGGAGGTGGAGGGGGAACGAGCCGCCCACCAAAAGCATGAATCACGGGTGGAGGAAGTCCAGCAAGAGCTTCGGGATGCCATAAACAAATGTGAGTCCTTGAAGCGCAAGATTACGGATCAAGATGCCGAACTTGCTAAGGCCCTCCAAAGCGCGCAGGAGGCCCAGTTTGAAGCCCAAGGCGCCTGCCGGGAGATTCAAGAGGGGAAGATTGCGGCAGGTAAGGCCTTTATTATGCAGAGCAAATTTGTGAGGAGAAGGTACCTCTTACTGACCCGGGTTTGGAGTCCTCCAGGAGCGTTTGCGGATCTGCCCCGGAGTATTGCTGATGCTGCGGAGTTCTTCCGAGCCGAAGAAGGGAGTTCGACGGAAAAGCTGTTTTGGTCGCAGTACCTTGAGCGAGAGCATCCAGTTCCTCTCAGCGATCAGCTAAAACAGTTGACCGAACTGCATAGGGTGGCCAAACTAGCTATGAGGGATATTATAATCTGTATCTGGCCCATCGAGCCCGTACCTGACAGTTACTTCAGGCTCGTGAAGCGGCTAGTCAGTGCCTGCCCCCGGCTGGATGCCTTAAAGCGGTCGGTTTGTATCGAAGGTGCCCGGATGGCTTTTGCTCGTGTCAAGGTACAGTGGGCGAAGATGAACGCCGTCAAGCTGGCAACCGAGGGACCACCCGCAGGCAAGGAGCACCGCACTCTGGAGCGGTATTTTGACGAAGTCTTGGAAGGTTCTCGCATTGTAGCGGGCCAGTGTTCGAAGGAAATTATCTTCAAATGAATGTATCCATGCCGCCTGAACTTTTTAATATGAAACAAGGCTTTATGTATGATATGTTGTTTGTTTTACCTCTAATTATTTTCCTTATTTGCGGCTGTTTATGGTATCTAAGAGTTGGCCAGTCGCCGGCTTCAGCCCCCACGTGGGTAGCACGGGGGTGTTCGGAATAGCACCTGGACACACTTGACCCAAAGGCTCCTTGAAGAAACATGGAAAGCCTTTGGGTCAAGTGTGTCCAGTTTGGGTCAAGCCGTATTGTGGACTTTGGGAATCTGGAAAGGAAAAAATAAGAAAAAAGAAACATGAGGGTCTAGTTTGGGTCGAGCCGTATTGTGGACTTTGTCTTTACTATGCCTCCGTCTTGGCCCATGGTATCTTTAGTGCGTAGTTATGTACGCGTGGCACATATGCCGCAATTCGGCTGGGCTGAGACAGAGGCCGAATTGCTAATCAAGGTCCGGACGAGCCGGACCGTCGCTCTGCCGAGTAGTCCGGACGCGTTTAACAGTGTCTGGGGACTTGAATGCCGATCTAAAGCTCGGCTTGATAAGTCCGCCTTGGACCTCTGCTATAAGGGCCGCGGTGTGATCCTCGGTACAGAGGGAGTACTCCGTGTTTCCATTGACTGTTATGACACTGCGTGGTCTGGGCATCTTCAGTTTGAGATATGCGTAATGTGGGATCGCATTGAAGCAAGCGAACGTGGTTCGTCCTAGCAGTGCATGATATCTTCTACGGAAGGGGACGCTGTTGAAGATCAAGTCCTCGCTTCGGAAGTTGTCCGGCGAACCGAAGACTACTTCCAATGTGATTGAGACCGTGCAATAGGCCTCTACACCAGGTATTACTCCTTTAAAGGTAGTTTTGGTGGGTTTAATTCTTGATGAATCAATACCCATTTTACGGACCGTGTCCTGATAGAGCAGGTTAAGGCTGCTGCCGCCGTCCATGAGAACCCACGTAAGGTGGAATTCGTCAATAATTGGGTCGAGTACCAACACGGCCGAGCCTCCGTGAAGGATACTAGTCGGATGGTCTCTCCGATCGAGAGTGATAGGACAGGCTGACCATGGATTGAATTTTGGGGCGACTAGCTCTATCGCATAGACGTCCCTTATAGCGCGCTTGCGCTCCCGCTTGGGGATATGAGTATCGTATATCATATTCACCGTTTTGACCTCTGGGGGAAATTTCTTCTGTCCCCCGCTATTCGGTGGGTGAGGCTCATCGTCGTTGTCCTCACTGGACGACCCCTTCTCCTAATGTCCGGTGTTTAGCTTACTGGCTTGTTTAAAGACCCAACAGCTTCTGTTGGTGTGGTTGGTAGGCTTGTCGGGGGTGCCGTGAATTTGGCAAGGTCGATCGAGTATTCGGTCCAGGCTAGATGAACCGTCTTTATTTCTTTTAAATGGCTTCTTCCGTTGACCAGATTTGGAGCCACTGAATCCGGGCATTGACCGCCGTGTCTTCGGAATTATTATTGTTACTTCGACGCTTGTGTTTGTTGCTTCGGGGCCTGCCGCTGCCGTTTCTGGTTTTAGAAGTACCCGGGTCGCTGGTGCCGTTGTTGCTATGGGCTAACCAGCTATCTTCTCCCGAGAAAAAGCGGGTCATGAGTGTTGTAAGTGCTGCCATGGACTTTGCCTTCTCTTGGCCGAGATGTCGGGCGAGCCATTCGTCGCGGATGCTGTGTTTGAAGGCCGCTAGGGCTTCGGCGTCCAGACAGTCGACAATTTGGTTCTTTTTATTAAGAACCTTGTCCAGAATTTTCGGGATGACTCTCCGGGTTGCTGGACTATGTGACTAAGGTCATCGGCGTCCGGGGACTGTACATAGGTACCTTGGAAGTTGTCTTGAAAGGCATCTTCCAAATCTTCCCAGCTGCCAATAGAATTTTCTGGGAGGCTATTTAACCAGTGCCAAGCTGGTCCCTTAAGCTTTAGGGGGAGGTATTTGATGGCATGGAGATCGTCACCGCGGGCCATGTCAATGTGGAGACGAAAACCTTCAATCCACACTGCGGGATATGTTGTACCGTCATATGATTCAATGTTCACGGGTTTAAACCCTTCTGGGAACCGGTGCTCCATTACTTCATCGGTGAAGCATAGAGGGTGTGTGGCGCCTCTGTACCGGGCGACATCGCGGCGTAATTCGGACGGAGGCCGTATGCGGTTTTCGGCCCGTGAGAGGTTGTGTCTGTCCCGCCAAGTCTGAAGGCTGCCCTTGTGTGTTGGAGCACGCCCCCTCGATCCATAAATTGATCTCGTCAGACCGGCTCTATTGCCCAGGTCCTTGCGTAAGTTGTAGGTACAGCCCGGGGCCGTTACCTCCTTGCCCCGAGGGCGGGGTGGCGCGGGCTGGTATTCGGCTTGAGTAGCCGGTCTGTCCCGTCGATGTGGCGGCCGGTCGGGCTCGTCAGCAGTTCTATGCTTTAGCAATGTGGGCTCAAGGGCCTCGTCATCGAATTGCGGCAGTAGCTTGCGCTTTGGGTAACTCTTAGTTGGGCGTTCATGGCCATATTCCTCGGCAGCCAGGATGTTAGTCCATCTGTCATTGAGTAGATCCTGGTGAGCTCGAAGCTGCTGCTGCTTCTTTTTCAGGCTTCTTGCAGTGGCAATTAACCGGTGTTTGAAGCGTTCTTGTTCGAGGGGTTCCTCCAGCACGATGAAATCTTCGTCGCCGAGGCTCACATCCTCTTCGGAGACCGGTAGGTAATTACGGTCCTCCGAGCCTTCGTTCCCGATAGGATCGTCTGGATTAACTTACCCATCCTCTCAATCATCCTGTTTGGATGTTGGCTCGACAGGGGCTTTGGGGTCTTCGACATTCTCTGGAGTATTATTGTCTTCGGTGCCGGTGTTGCCGTCTTTGTCGCGACGCGATTTTGAGCGGCGCCCTAACGTCGACGCTTCAGAGGGGCTTCGGAAGGCTTGTCCTCGACCGGGTCCTTATTGCCGTCGTCGCCATCCTCTTTGGGTGTGTCCACCATGTACACGTCGTGTGTGGAGGTGGCCGTCCATCATCAGGTAAATGGAGGGTTTTGGCCTTGTTCGTCTCCGGCATCGTCGTCCGTACCGTCGATGTCTTCGGAGGTGTAATCTAGCATGTCGGTTAGATCTTCGACAGTGGCTATGAAGTGGGTGGTGGGTGGGACGTAAAATTCCCCGCTCTCAGCCCCTAGTCTGGGCTGGGCATAATTCGTAAGTGATCCTTCCGTAATGGCGAGCGATCCCATTAAGTCCAACGCCTTGTTTAAAGGAGGGGATAGGACGGAGAAACGAGGGTGTGTGGGGCTGTCCGGAGTTGGAGCCTCCTGGCGGCGCCCGCTTGACACGGACCTCGAGAGTTCGGACCTGGAGTCTGGCGGAGTGTCTGGTGCTTCTCCGGCAGCAAGCTCCATAAGTGCAGAGAGTCCGGCGGGCTCTAGACTCCCGTCTTCGGACCCGTCGGCCTGCTCTGGATCTGAGGCCAGAGCGGCAATCGCGAACCCTTCGAGGATCAAATCTCCTCGGATATCAGCGACATAATTTAGGTTCCCGAAACTGATCTGATGACCAGAGGCGTAGCTGTCGATCTGGTCGAGGTGGCCAATCGAATTGGCATGCAGCGCGAAGCCGCCGAATACAAAAATTTGGCCCGGGGGAAAATCTCCCTCGAAACAACATTATTGTGGGTGATCGAACGAGCCATCGAATCCTTCGTCGACAGCACAGAGGAAGTCCCAATGAAAGCACCAATGTTGGTGTCAAAACCGGCAGATCTCGGATAGGGGTCCCGAACTGTGCGTCTAAGGATCGAAGGTAACAGGAGGCAGGGGACACAATGTACCCAGGTTCGGGCCCTCTTGATGGAGGTAAAACCCTACGTCATGTTTGATTGACTTTGATGAGTATAGGGGTTACAAGAGTTGATCTACCTCGAGATCGTTATGGCTAAACCCTAGATGTCTAGCCTGTATGATTGTGACTATGAACGCCTCTACGGACTAAACCCTCCGGTTTATATAGATACTGGAGGGGGCTAGGGTTTGGACATAGTTGGTTTACAGAGAAAGGAATCTCCATATCCGAACGCCAAACTTGCCTTCCACGCCAAGAAGAGTCCCATCCAGACACGGGGGGAAGCCTTCTATCTCGTACGTTTTCGGCCCACCAGTCCAGCCCACATCACATAGCCTGGACGCCCGGGGACCCCTTAATCCATGACTCCCTCAACTTGCCATTGATCTAGGGTGGGTTGGCTTCACCATAGCTCGCAAGCTATAGGTCGGATACTTCCCCACCTTCAAGGTCCTGACTGGGGATAGTTTTAGGGTCATCGTCCTTGACCTTTCCGGCACTGAAGTACTGGTTATGTTTGGCCACCACCACCCATCACTTGCCATGATCTAAGGATTGCAATCTTGTTCGTTATTCTGTCGGTCTTGGCCTGTCTGTGGTAAAACATGGAGTAACTATTCCATTTTACTTCTTTAGAGAACTCCATGGGGATTGCAATTTGTGCATTGCCTTTGCTGCTGCATTAGCTTGACACTTGAAATACGTCGACACCTACCTAAGAATGTACTCCTAGTACTAATCGTCAACCATCAGCTCTCCTGGAAATGTTATGAGTATATGCATGCATTGGCACACAACTAAAAGCATACATATGTCCCTAAAAAAGACAAGCATACATATGCCCACCAACACTACCTCGAATTAATATTACTCAAGAAAACAACCATTTGAGGAAGTCAAGGTGACAACCAACAACGAGTATACACCGTCCATGCAACCATTAAGAATGGCAAGGTATAACAAGATATACGGTTGTAACCTCAGTGGTCCCAGATATACGGTTGTATTGGATGAATGGCAAGTTTGTAGTCACAGCAAGATGGCAATAATTAAGAATGTTCCCTAAAGTGTGTATGCATCGCGCTCCCACGAACTTTCCAGTGCAATACTGGCCAACTAACTTTGGCTTGCACGAGAACGACGAACAGTATAGAGCCATCCAAGATAGCGGCCTGTTACCTGAGCACTCTTTGCCCAATGTTATTTTCTCGAGTCACCCCTGATTTCGCAATGCGTTTTGAATTTTCATTTATACTGTTCGTCGCAGGGTGCGTGTACACTTCATGGGTGCACGCAGCAGCAGGGGAAGCACGACGCAGCCAATCGTGTGGCAGCTTCCATAGCCGTACCTGACCAGCCAGATGCTGCGGCGACCACGCACGCACGCACGCCCGCCCGCACGGACGGTGCGAAAATAATTGGGCAATGATGCCGCTGTGATTGATGAGAGAGGTCAAAGCCTAGGGATTTGGTAAAGGAAGAAGTGAAAAATAGAGTAAAACTCTGACAGGAGGAGAAGAAGCAGGCTAGAAGTAGAAGAATGAGATGCGCATGGTTGGATGGACGGATGGAAGCAAGATTCCCGGCCGGAGCCTCACGATGTCGTCACGTGACCCCTCCCCTGGCTTCGCGGAGTAAAGTGAGACCAAAGGAGTGTCATCCAGTGCTCACTTGGATTAGACTGTTTGCGATTAGTTTGACATCAGCCCTATGACCCCCGGCATTAGTTTTATCCGACCAAGACATTCGCATGCAGCCGTATCAAGGTGGGCTTGATCAAGTAGCACGCAAAATATTCTCCTTGTTTGCTAATGTCAAACGACACATATTTTACTAATGCTGCAGTGTTCAATAAATATAGTAGTATTTCCCGCAAAAAATACAATATTTGTTGTCAGAGAACGCACCACGCACCGCGCTACGCTGGTCAGAGTGCTGACACCGACTCGCCAATACGGACCAGCATAAATTCAACGCATAGAATTCATTTCTCACCCTAATCGTACCTCGAGATGCATGCAATAAGAGAATTGAAGAAGTTCCACAGAGTGTAATGCCTTGATAAAAAGATACTCCTACGCTTACTTGGATTCTATGCTTGCCAAATTCTATGATGAGGTCAATGACAGCTGGGTTGGTTATAATGGTAACCAACAACTAAAATCATATACTCCGACTTCGAGGAACATTTTGGAGAATGGAATGCTCCGGAGATTCTGCACAATTCCCTTTGACCTGCCTCCTCCCTCCATCCCTCCCCCATTTCTCTCTAACATTCTAGGGTGGGCCCCACATAAAACATCCCAGGACGACTAGCTCGACTGCCCATATATTAGTTTTGGGGAGAGTTTACTCTGTCCCTCTCGTGAGAAGTGCCGCAGTTCAGCGAGCTCATGTGCGGATGTACCTCCAGAACTCCACTTCCTATGCTTCGTGAAATTAGTACAAATACTACGACAATTTGGAAGAAGAAAAATTTGCAGGGCAGCGAAGGGCGGGGCGCATGCATGCGGCCACCCGATTGCTTCAAGATTCATAAAGTTTTTTTATCATTTGCGTATGTTCTACTTATTGATGAGCTTAGATAGGTCCATGCATGCAACTTTTGATTAGGTTCTATCTTTTCAATCAAAAGTTTAATTTAAGTTTCGTTTGCATATGTGTGTTCATTGTGACGAGGAATTTCAAACAAGTCCAATCTTGAATATGAACGAAACGCATCCCCGTGTCACTCCCGAGAGCGCCCCGGGTGCTAAGAGCATCTACATCCGGACTTGGCAAATTCAACTCCTCAAACGCCTGCGGACGCGCCCGGGCGCGTCAGCCATGCCTTAAATAATGCATTCCACATCCGGATACCTCAAATCCACATTATTACATGCAACGTAAAGCGATCTTCAAGCGGAGCTTGTCCGGCTCCGTCGTGCCCATGTCCGGCAGCCAACTGCGCTCCCCAGGGTATTGGTCCGGACGCTGGCAAGGTAGAGTAGGGCATGGGACACGAGCCGGCTCACAGGACTCAAGGCATCGTCGTCTCCCATGCCCTACTCTTCCTAGTTGGAGCCCGGAACCCGAACGGTACTGGTGGACGTCAAATCGATGATGGATCCCTCCTGGGACAAGCTATCGACATCCACCATGACGCGGTTGCGGCGTCTGGACTGCTGCACCATACAGGGCACCGGAGAGGGCAACTTCACCTCGCCGACGTCCACCGCCGCAAGAGCTGTCGCCGCCTCTCGCGTCCGCTGCCTCGCACGGCGGGCACGCCATGCCATGTTTTCATCGGACGATGCCCATGGTGCGGCCGGCTTCTCGGCATTCCAATAGAGGGGTTGCGTGTCCGCCACGGCGTTCGGACGCCAGACGAACCGCACTGCCTCCAGTGAGGCAGCGATGACACACGTAGCGCCGGATCCATGCCGCATTTGAGCGGACGCAATGGATTTCCGACGGAAGGAGTCCGAGCACTTCCGTGCATGAGCCTCCTCCCGGGAGCGGTAGAGTGCAAGCCGGACGAACATCTCCTCCTCAGGTCCGTGTGGGATGAGCTTGGGGTCAATGAATCTGGAGGTGAAGGACTAGGATCCACTACCCGCCATGTCGGAGATTGCTAGACAAGAGCTTGGATGGCGGAGGGGATTGGCGGGGAGTGGAGAGAACTGGCTAGGGTTTGGTCCGGCGAGCGGATGGGGAGGAATATATGCGGTGTCGGGTGGGCCAGCGTAGGCCAGTCCGATGTGGCGGACGCGCCCGGGCACCCCCATATCTGCCCCATATCTAGGCTGGATATGAGGGGTGCCGGTCAGCCCAGGCGATTGAGGCCCATTTGAGGCGCCCATCCAGGTCAAAATTTCATGACCGGTTAGTGACCGGCTCGTCCGCCCAGGCGTTTGTGGCGGGTTTGGGGTGGCCGACTGTATATGCTCTAACCATAGCCGCCGCCTGGAACCACACCGGCACTCCTTCCCCGGCCGCCGCCAGAGGGTGTCGCCAGCCAAAGGTCGCTCGATGTCAGCGGCTGCGGGGCGGTCTTCTTTCCCCCCTCGCTTGGGCTGGGTGGCGCGGGGCTCCCGTTCCCAAGCGGAAGTGTCGGCTTGCGCGACGACGTGACAACTAGCAAGCACGCAGAGCGGAGCTGCTTCCTCTGGCTGTGTTGCATTGCATGGAGGTCTAGGGAGGCACCGGGATGTGTCGGCGCGTCATGTTCCTCTGCGCCGGTGGCTGCATGGAGCTATGCCCATATCCACGTTGGTGCTGGTGGTGATAACCCACAAGTACAAGAGATTAATTGTAGGCTTTCTTGATAAGTAAGAGTGCCGAACCCAATAAGGAGCTAAAGGTAGAACAAATATTCCCTCAAGTTCTATCGACCAGCGATACAACTCCACGCAAACTTTACATTTGCTTTAACTAGAACAAGTATAAAACTAGAAGTACTTTGTGTTGGGGAACGCAGTAATTTCAAAAAAAAATCTTACGCACACGCAAGATCCATCTAGGTGATGCATAGCAACGAGAGGGGAGAGTGTTGTCCACGTACCCTTGTAGACCGTAAGCGAAAGCGTTATGACAACGCTGTTGATGTAGTCGTACGTCTTCACGATCCGACCGATCCTAGCACCGAAAGTACGATACCTCCGCGCCCTGCACACGTTTAGCTCAGTGACGTCCCACGGACTCTAGATCCAGCTAAGTGTCGAGGGAGAGCTTCGTCGGCATGACAACGTGATGACGGTGATGATGAAGTTACCGACGCAGGGCTTCGCCTAAGCACTATAACGATATGACCGAGGTGGAAATCTATGGAGGGGGGCACCACACACGGCTAAACAATCAACTTGTGTCTCGATGGGGTGCCCCCCTCCCCGTATATAAAGGAGTAGAGGAGGGGGAGGGCCGGCCGTCTATGGCGCGCCTCAAGGGGGAGTCCTACTCCCGGTGGGAGTAAGATTCCCCTTTCCCTTGTTGGAGTAGGAGAGAAAGGAAGGGGGAGAGAGAGGGAAGGAAGTCCCCCCCCCCCCCAATTCAGATTGGGCTTGGGGGGGGGGCTCCCTCCACCTTGGCCGCCTCCTCCTCTCTCCCACTAAGGCCCAATAAGGCCCATCCACTCCCCGGGGGGTTCCGGTAACCCCCCGGTACTCCGGTAAATGCTCGAACTCACCCGGAACCATTCCGATGTCCAAACATAGTCTTCCAATATATCGATCTTTATGTCTCGAGCATTTCGAGACTCCTCGTCATATCCGTGATCATATCTGGGACTCCGAACTACCTTCGGTACATCAAAAAACATAAACTCATAATACCGATCGTCACCGAACGTTAAGCGTGCGGACCCTACGGGTTTGAGAACTATGTAGACATGACCGTGACTCATCTTCGGTTAATAACCAATAGCGGAACCTGGATGCTCATGTTGGTTCCTACATATTCTACGAAGATCTTTATCGGTCAAACCGCATAACAACATATGTTGTTCCCTTTGTCATCGGTATGTTACTTGCCCGAGATTAGATCGTCGGTATCTCAATACCTAGTTCAATTTCATTACCGTCAAGTCTCTTTACTCGTTCCGTAATGCAACATCCCGTAACTAACTCATTAGTCACATTGCTTGCAAGGCTTATAGTGATGTTGAAAGCACAAGTGCTCCCTGGGTGGTTTTGGTAATTAGTGTCAATATATCTCTTGCTGGACTAATGTTTTTATCTAGTATATTTCAGATAAGTTCAACAGATGGAGTGGCGTGGACAAGAGGATGTGGAACCTCTTCAAGATGCTAAGGACAAAGGATTGGCTCAAGCTCAAAAGCTCAAGGCTCTACATTTTCAGTTTAGTGATCCAAGATCACATTGAGTCCTTAGGAAAGCCAATACTATTAAAAAGGGGATGAGGTGTTGCTTAATGGCTTGCTTGCTCAAAGTGCTTAGTGATATGCTCCAAAGCCCTCAACCACTTTTCTCATATCCACATATGTCCCAAACCAAAAGAGAAACTCGGCCCTACCGATTTGATCCATCGGGCGCCAACGAGTTCACTTGACATAGCCACTGCCAGAAACCCTAATCAATTCGGTCTCACCGATGGGATCTTGCTACCTCTTGAGCACTGCATTGGTTTTCCCTTGAAGAGGAAAGGGTGATGCAGTAAAGCAGCGTAAGTACGTCCCTCAGTTTTTGAGAACCAAGGTATCAATCCAGTAGGAGACCACGCGCGAGTCACCTCGTACCTACACACACAAATAAGAACCTCGCAACCAACGCGATAAAGGGGTTGTCAATCCCTTCATGGCCACTTGCAAGAGTGAGATCTGATAGAGATGATAATAATAAGATAAATATTTTAGGTATTTTTATGATATAGGTTGAAAGTAAAGATTGTAAAATAAATAGACTGGAAACTTGTATGATGGAAAATAGACCCGGGGGCCATAGGTTTCACTAGTGGTTTCTCTCAAGATAGCATAAGTATTACGGTGGGTGAACAAATTACCGTCGAGCAATTGATAGAAAAGAGAATAATTATGAGAATATCTAGGCATGATCATGTATATAGGCATCACGTCCGAGACAAGTAGACCAAAACGATTCTGCATCTACTACTATTACTCCACACATCGACCGCTATCCAGCATGCATGTAGAGTATTAAGTTCATAAGAACAGAGTAATGCCTTAAGCAAGATGACATGATGTAGAGGGATAAGCTCATGCAATATGATGTAAACCCCATCTTTTTATCCTCGATGGCAACAATACAATACATGTCGTTTCCCTTTCTGTCACTGGGATCGAGCACCGCAAGATTGAACACAAAGCTAAGCACTTCTCCCATTGCAAGAAAGATCAATCTAGTAGGCCAAACCAAACTGATAATTCGAAGAGACTTGCAAAGATATTAAATCATGCATAAAAGAATTCAGAGAAGATTCAAATATTGTTCATAGATAAACTTGATCATAAACCCAAAATTCATCGGATCTCGACAAACAACCGCAAAATAAGATTACATCAAATAGATCTCTAAGAGAATCGAGGAGAACTTTTTATTGAGATCCAAAGAGAGAGAGAGAAGAATCAATCTAGCTACTAGCTATGGATCCGAAGGTCTGAAGTAAACTACTCGCACATCATCGGAGGGCCATGGAGTTGATGTAGAGGCCCTCCGTGATCAATGCCCCTCCGGCGGAGCTCCGGAAAAGGCCCCAAGATGGGATATCTTGGGTACAGAAGGTTGTGGCGGTGGAATTAGGTTTTCGTGGTGCTCTTGGATGTTTGCGGGGTACATGGATATATATAGGAGGAAGAAGTAGGTCGGTGGAGCAACGAGGGGCCCACGAGGGTGGAGGGTGCGCCCAGGGGGGTGGGCGCGCCCCCTGCCTCGTGGCCTCCTCGATTGATTCTTGATGTCCACTCCAAGTCTCCTGGATCATGTTTGTTCCAAAAATAACGCTCCCAAGGTTTCATTCCGTTTGGACTCCGTTTGATATTCCTTTTTGAAAGTGCTAGTGATCGACTAGAGGGGGGGAGGGGTGAATAGGCGATTTTTATGAAAGTCTTCAAAATATGGAAGTTTCGAAGACAAACGATAGAAATAAACCTATTACCATGCAATGGAAGGTAGACTACACTAAGCAAGCCATAGTCAAGTATTCAATGAAGTGAAAGCACAATGACTAATAGCAGCTAGGAAGTATAGATCAGGTAGGAAGATAGTGTTGGGGAACGTAGTAATTTCAAAAAAATTCCTACGCACACGCAAGATCATTGTGATGCATAGCAACGAGAGGGGAGAGTGTTGTCTACGTACCCTCGTAGACCGGAAGCGGAAGCGTTAGCACAACGCGGTTGATGTAGTCGTACGTCTTCACGGCCCGACCGATCAAGCACCGAAACTACGGCACCTCCGAGTTCTAGCACACGTTCAGCTCGATGACGATCCCCGGACTCCGATCCAGCAAAGTGTCGGGGATGAGTTCCGTCAGCACGACGGCGTGGTGACGATCTTGATGTTTTTCCGTCGCAGGGCTTCGCCTAAGCACCGCTACAATATTATCGAGGACTATGGTGGAGGGGGGCACCGCACACGGCTAAGAGATCAATGATCAACTGTTGTCTCCATGGGGTGCCCCTCTGCCCCTGTATATAAAGGAGTGGAGGAGGGGGCCGGCCAAGGAGGGTGGCGCGCCCTAGGGGGGAGTCCAATTCCCACAGGGAGTAGGACTCCCCTTTTTCCTATTAGGAGTAGGAGAGGGAAGGAAGAGGAAGGAGGGAGGAAGGAAAGGGGGCCCGCCCCCTCCCAATTCGGATTGGGCTTGGGGGCGCGCCCCCTCCCTTGCTCCTTTCCCCTCTGTCGGTGTCAAAACTGGCGGATCTCGGGTAGGGGGTCCCGAACTGTGCATCTAGGCCGGATGGTAACATGAGACAAGGGACGCGATGTTTTTTACCCAGGTTCGGGCCCTCTCGATGGAGGTAATACCCTACTCCTGCTTGATTAATATTGATGATATGGGTAGTACAAGAGTAGATCTACCATGAGATCAAGGAGGCTAAACCCTAGAAGCTAGCCTATGGTATGATTGTTGTGTATGGAGTTGATTGCCTACGGACTACAACCCTCCAGTTTATATAGACACCGGATAGGGTTAGGGTTACATGGAGTCGGTTACAATGGTAGGAGATCTTGAATATCCGCATCGCCAAGCTTGCCTTCCACGCCAAGGAAAGTCCCATCCGGACACGGGACGAAGTCTTCAATCTTGTATCTTCATAGTCCAGGAGTCCGGCTGAAGGTATAGTCCGGCTACCCGAACACCCCCTAATCCAGGACTCCCCCAATAGCCCCTGAACCAGGCTTCAATGACGACGAGTCCGGCGCGCAAATTTTCTTCGGCATTGCAAGGCGGGTTCCTCCTCCAAGTCCTTCATAGAAGATTGTAAACACCAATAGTAGTGTCCGGCTCTGCAAAATAAGCTTCCACATATTTCCATAGAGAGAATAATATTACCACAAATCAAATCTGCTGACGTATTCTGCAGTGCGTCATCACACTACGGCCAAGTCCTTTACTCGAATCGTTTTTACTTTTCCACCTCAGCATGTTTTGCGAGGCGGTTTCCTTGGCACGTCTTGTCAAAGCAGAGATCCTGTACCCCCTTTACGGGATTCTCATCAATACGGATGTGGGTAATCTAACCGCGCCACTTATCACGACGCTTGGGAGGCAAGCGAGTTTTACTAGGCAGGTGGGGACGCACAACCGCATCCTCCCATATAAGGGGATAAGGATCCACCTTTTTACCTACGCCTTCTTCCTCCTTTGACTTTCCATCTCCTGCGCACTCGAGCTCCAGCGCCCAAGCCCGCACTTCCCACCTCAACCTTCTCCAGCAATGTCCGGAGCGGGAGGCAAGTGGATGGTCTCCTCCGTCACGGAGGGCCATGTCAAAAAGCTAAGGAAGGCCGGATACTTGTCCAAGGACATCGCGCACCGGCTTCCCGAGGAGGGGAAGCTTCTCCCCACCCCAAGGCCCCATGAGAGGGTAGTATTCCTTCCCCACTTCCTCCGCGGACTGGGTTTTCCACTCCACCCATTTGTCCGGGGGCTCATGTTTTACTATGGCCTGGATTTCCACGATCTGGCCCCGAACTTCGTCCTCAACATCTCGGCGTTTATCGTCGTGTGCGAGGCTTTCCTCCGCATCCGCCCCCATTTCGGCCTCTGGCTCAAGACCTTCAATGTCAAGCCCAAGGTGGTGCGCGGCAGCCAGGCGGAGTGCGGAGGCGCCATGGCGGGCAAGATGGCCAACGTCCTATGACTCGAGGGCTCCTTCGTGGAGACCCTGAAGGGGTGGCAATCGTGGTGATTTTACATCACCGAGCCGCGCGATCCGAAATGGATCGCAACCCCCGAGTTCCGATCCGGACCCCCCACGCGGCTTATGTCCTGGAAAGAGACGGGCCTGTCATGGGGCGACGAAAAAGAGGTGACCGGACTGCAGACATGCATCCAGTCCCTGGTGAGCAAGCCGATCAAGCTCGTCAATGTAGTCCAGGTTATGCTCGTCCGCCGGATCCTCTCGTGTCAACAACGGGACTTTAATCTGTGGGAGTTCGACCCGGCGCAGCACCAAACCCTTAATAGGCTCTTCGACATGACGTATGAAGACGTCTGGAAGGTGCTAACCAAAGGCGCCGAGGCTCCCACATCCGCTTCCGAGGACCGCGGATACAGCTCGCAGCGTCACGCTAGCAAGGTAAGCTATTTTCACCTTTTACAGGATGTTAAGTTTTTTCATAGTTTGACTCTATGCGGGATCTAAACTCCCTTACCTTTGACAGGCTTGGCGGGCAAAGTCCGAATCGATTAACTGTCCGGCTCCCTTGCCCGAAGACCCAGCCCCTGCTCTCCTAGTGAAGCTGCTGGTTCCGGCGCCTTATGTGGTGCCGGAGAAGAAGGCCAAGAAGAAGAAGGCCACGGGGACTCGAAAGAGTGCCCGTAATGTGGTGGTGTTGGACTCGTCATCCGATGAGTCCGAGACGGTCTCCTCCCCGTGAGAACGAGGAGGAGGAAGAAGAAAACTCTCCCCCTCCAGCGGGGGGAGGAAAGAAAAGGAAGGCCGCCCCAACGGGGGAGGCCGAAGGGTCCAGGAAGAGGAAGACCCCTCCACCAAACTACTCCCCCGACGCCGAAGAGGACGAAGAGGAGTGGCCAGATAGGGCCAAGCGTCCGGCGAAATCGTAAGTATTCGGATATCAGAGTAACTCATGACGTTCCTTTGTCGCACAGCTTTCCCTAATGTCGAACATAATTATGCAGCCCGCCCCGGGCCGAACTCAACGAGTCGTCGAGCGGCTCCCTGGATTCATCGAACGTGAACTCAGTTCTGCCCGCTGTCTCCCCCCTCACTGCGGACGACGCCGAAGTGGCGTCGCAACGAGCTCTGGGCAGGAGGAGGTGGTCTTGGAGGAGCCGCAAGGCGACCTCCCGGACCCCAGGAGTAAAGGGGACAAGACCCCCTAGGGCTCCAAGTCCGGCTTTGTGCCGGACACCGCGCCAGAATTTTCAACAGTTCCGGACCGCGGTAGGCGAACTCCTTCCAAGAGGAGCAAGCCTTCTGAGCCGGCGGCCTCCGTCCAATCGGAGGTGCCGGACAATCTGCTTGAGGTGCTTGACGGCGCCTCCATCGACGAGGAGCACCGTACTATTATGAGTACGGTGATCCAGAAGGTTCAGTCCGCCAAGAGCGGACTGACTGAAGCTTGCGCTAGCCTTCTAACAGGCTTCGAGTTAAGTAAAAATATATAAAAATAGTACCGCATAGACAGTAGCCCCTGATGCTCTGTTTGGCGTTCAAAAAGAAAAGCCGAATAGAGGATCTAGTAAATTTCGCAGGAGTCTAACAATAAAGAGTCAATATGCGTGTGCAGGCTTCGCTGCTATCAACCGCTGCACTGACTGCGGAGGTGGGTGTCCTGAAACAGGACCTCAAGCGGACCGAGCAAGAGCTCGGCCTTGCCAAGCGGCAGCTCAAGGAAAAAGAAGGTAGGAAATACCTTACAGAAAAAGTGCCTATAGAGAGGCGTGATTGCAAAAAATAACAGGATTGCACTGCTTATTATAGGGGCCACGACTGATGTGGCGACCCTCAAGCAGGCGCTGTCCGAGGCCGAAAAGAAAACGACCGCGGAGCGCACCGAGCGAGAGAAACTTGGGGCTCAGGTCGGCGAGGTGCAGCAAGAGCTTCAGGCTCTCATGAAAAAACATGAGAGTTTGGAGCTTGAGTCAAAGACCCAGGCGTCCGAGCTCGCGGCGGCCCTTGAGACTGCCAAGTCTGCCAAGGCCGAAGCCCAAAAGGCCCTCCAAGAGTTGGAGGAGATGAAGAAGATAGCAGCGGGTAAGGCATTCTTTATGCAAAGCAGAAATATAAAAGTAAACTACTTGTTACTTACCCGAATACGGAGTTCTCCAGGGGCATTCGCAGATCTTCCCCGCAGCATATCCGACGCTACCGCATTCTACCGAGCTGAAGAGGGCAGCTTGACGGAGAAGGTGTTCTGGTCTCAGTATGCTGAGGTCGGACACCCTGTGCCCTTGAGCGACCAGCTGAAATAGCTGGTCGAGCTCCACAAGGCGGCCGAACAGGCCATGAAGGGCTTCATAGTTCGGCTGTGGCCCGGAGAGGCCCTGCTTGGGAGCTACTTCGGGCTGGTGCGGCGGCTGGTGGAGGCCCGTCCAAGGCTCGAGGTCATCAAGCGCTCCGTCTATATCGAAGGTGCCTGTCGGGCCCTTGCCTGTGCAAAGGTGCACTGGGGTAAGCTGGACGGTGAGAAGCTTGTGAAGGACGGGCCGCCGCCGGGGAAGGAGCATCGCAAGCCCGAGAACTATTACAAGGATGTTCTTGCGGGTGCCCGCCTTGTGGCGGATGAATGTACCAATGATGTAATTTTTGAATAAACTCGCTCGTTTTTATCCTGTGCGCTGAAAACTTGTTCATAGGCGCATAAGCAATGCTTGTTGAATTTAAAATATTATTTTCTGTGCGGCCGTTTATCAAAAAATTGAGAGATGGCCAGTCGTCGGCTTCTGCCCCCATGCCACTAGTGCTGGGTTGTTCGGGATAAACCTAAGCGCTCTTTTCCCCATAGTTGGGTCCTTCAAGGGAGGCGCTCAGCACAACGAACCAGGCAATCGGACTATAATGCTTGAACACTCTCACTTAGCCATAGAACTTTATAATTTTAAATTTTGGCGAAGCCCCTAGTTCGGAAGATCGAGTTCGGGGCGCTATCCACGCCTTGGCCGGACAAATCCGGCTCCTCGCTCGAAGCGGCATAAGTCTTTAGGGACTCGAAAAACCTCTTGAACAGCGACCGGTCTCTCGCCTCATCATGATAGTCAGTTTTAGCTTTCTCCACTGAGGTGCTTAACCCAGCTCAACCGGGGCACAATCGCAGTGGTTCTCCTAGTGCTACCTTAGCCGATATAGCGGAACGTAAGGCACCAAAACATAGGAGCCGGGCAAACCCAACTATTGACCCAAATCATGATTCGGAGCCGATGCATATAGTGCTATAAGTTTGGGGTGCCGCACTTGTGAAAGTGTACAGACTTCTCACACCATATTAAAGGGTACTGAAGCCCCTGGCGTACTTCCGTACCACAGTGTACGGGTGCAACATGTCATTAATGAACATATATAAAAGAGAGTAATGCAGAAAATAAACAAAAGCTATGCATTGTTTATATAAAGGCTGCTGTCAGAGCAGAACGATACAAGTGGTATTATAAGGTAAAGATATTAGACTATTTAACATGTCCTAGCCAGGGGCAGGCCGCGGAATTGTATTCAAAACAGGTATACTGCCCGTAATAGAGACCACCTGGGGGTTCCATAATGCGGCATGGCTTGTCTGCCTCCCTGGATCTTGCATCGTTTGTGCGGCAGTCGAATTGCCGAACAGGTTGTCCAAAGTATGGAGTCCTGAAAGTAAGAAAAAATTAAAAAAAGAATCCGGCAGCCCCTAGTACGTTTTAAGCCGTATTTTGGGCGTGCCATTATTGTACCCCTTCCCCTGTGCCCATGGTATTTCAAGGGCGTAGTTATGTACGCGAGGTACAGGTTTCGCTATGTCTTGAAAGCTGGGGTTGGGGCCGCATTGCTACGCTTGCTCAGAGTGTGCCAGGTGGTCCTGCTGTGGGTTACTCCGGGCGCGCTTGGCAGTGTCTGGCTTTTTAATGGCCGGACTGGAGAATTGCCTGAGAAGGCTACTTTGTACCTCCGCTGCGAGAGCCGCCGTATGCTCCTCCGTACGGAGGGAGCGTTCGGTGTTTCCGTTGACCGTAATTACTCCTCGAGGGCCTGGCATCTTGAGCTTGAGATATGCGTAGTGCGGCACCACATTGAACTTTGCGAATGCGGTTCGTCCGAGCAGGGCGTGATAGCCACTGCGAAGTGGGACTATATCGAAGATTAACTCTTCGCTTCGGAAATTGTCCGGGGATCCGAAGACCACGTCAAGTGTTACTGAGCCTGTACAGTTGGCTTCTACACCTGGTATAACGCCTTTAAAGGTCGTTCTTGTGGGCTTAATCCTTGAGGGATCTATGCCCATTTTCCGCACTGTATCCTGATAAAGCAGGTTCAGGCTACTGCCGCCGTCCATGAGGACTCTTGTGAGATGAAATCCGTCGATGATTGGGTCGAGAACCAATGCGGCGAAGCCGCCATGACGGATGCTAGTGGGATGGTCCCTTCGATCAAAAGTGATCGGGCAGGAGGACCATGGGTTGAACTTTGGGGCGACTGGCTCTATCGCGTATACGTCCCATAGCGCACGCTTTCGCCCCCGCTCCCGCTTGGGAATGTGGGTTGCGTATATCATGTTCACCGTCCGCACTTGTGGGGGAAAGCCCTTCTGTCCATTGTTGTTCGGTGGCTTGGGCTCCTTGTCGTCGCTGTGCAGCCCCTTGTCTCTGTTTTTGGCCCTTAACTTGCCTGCCTGCTTGAACACCCAACAATCCTTGTTAGTGTGATTGGCTGGCCTTTCGGGGGTGCCATGTATCTGGCACAAGCGATCGAGTATTCAGTCCAAACTGGACGGGCCCTGAGTATTCTTTTTGAATGCCTTTTTCCACTGACCGGATTTATAGCCTTTGAATCCGGCATTGACTGCCGTGTCTTCATTGTTGTCGCTGTTAACGCGGTGTTTTTGCTTATTCCGAGGTGTCCTGCCACTTTTGTCCTTGGTATCCGAATTACCAGGGTTCTTTGATAAGTTGTTACTGCGAGCTAGCCACCTGTCTTCTCCCGCGCAAAAGTGGGTCATGAGTGTCGTGAGGGCTGCCATAGATTTCGGCTTTTCCTGTCCCAGGTGCCGGGCAAGCCACTCGTCGCGGATGTTATGCTTAAAGGCTGCTAGGGCCTCTGTGTACGGACAGTCGACTATCTGGTTTTTCTTTGTTAGGAACCGTGTCCAGAATTGTCTGGCCGATTCTTCTGGCTGCTGAATTATGTGGCTTAAGTCGTCGGCATCCGGCGGTCGCACGTAAGTGCCCTTGAAGTTGTCAAGGAATGTGGCTTCCAGGTCCTCCCAAGAACCGATTGAGTCTGCTGGCAAGCTGTTAAGCCAATGCCGGGCCGGTCCTTTAAGTTTGAGCGGGAGGTATTTGATGGCGTGTAGATCATCGCCGCGTGCCATGTGGATGTGAAGGAGATAATCCTCGATCCATACCGCCGGATCTGTTGTGCCATCGTATGATTCGATATTTACGGGTTTGAAACCCTCTGGGATTTTATGATCCATTACTTCATTCGTGAAGCATAGTGGGTGTGCGGCACCTCTGTACTGGGCTATATCATAACGCAACTCGGAAGAGCTATGTCTGTTGTGTTCGGCCCGGCCGGATTTGTTGTATCCGGAGTGAAGATCATTGTCACATGCCGTAGGGCACCTGCGCGATCCGTAGATCGATCTTGTTTGTCTTGCCTTATCCTCCAGTATGTCTCGCAGGTCGGGCGCATTTTCCCGTGCCTTAGTTGAGCGGCGTCGGGGCATGGCTTGGGTGGAGGGCCGAGAGGCCTCTCTGTCGAGGCCACGAGGTGGCCGGTCTGCCATGTCATGCGCTGGTGATGTAGGTGCTTCCTCCTCTGATCGGGGTAGCGGCCTGCGCTTCGAGTAACTCCTGGAGGGGCGTTCGAGTTCGTACTCTTCGGCCGCAAGGACTTCAGTCCGTCTGTCAGCTAGCAATTCTTGGGCAGCTCTAAGCTGTTGCTGCTTTTTCTTGAGGCCGATTGCCGTGGCTAAAAGCCTGCGTTTAAAACGCTCTTGTTCGGCGGGGTCTGATGGTATGACGAATTCGTTGTCATCGAGGCTTGCCTCGTCTTCGGAGGGAGGCGTGTAGTTATCATCCTCAACCTCTCGGTCTGCCGCTCTCTCATGAGGGCTGGCTTCTCCATCTTCCTGTGCCGAATCTTGTTGAGGTGGGTGTTCTTCGGCGCTATCCGGGGTAGTATTATCTCCCGTGCTGGAATCACCGTTTTTGCTTTGGCGGGATTTAGAGCGGCGCCGCTGACGCCGGCGCTTTGGCTGTTTCTTGGGGGCGTCATCCCCCACTGTTCCATCGCCATATCCATCTTTTGGAGTATCCACCATATATATGTCATATGACGAGGTGGCCTTCCAGCGCCCTACAGGTGCTGGTTCCTGTTCGTCTCCTACATCGTCGTCCATGCCGTCGATGTCTTCGGAGCTGAAGTCAAGCATGTCGGTTAGATCGTCGACAGTGGCTACAAAGTGGGTGGTGGGTGGGGTTTGAATTTCCTCATCGTCCGTATCCCACCCTCGCTGACCGTAGTCCGTCCAGGGCTCTCCTGATAAAGAGAGAGACTTAAGAGAATTTAGGATGTCGCCAAAACGCGAATGCTGAAAGATGTCTGCGGTGGTGAACTCCATTATCGGCGCCCAATCGGATTCGATTGGCAGGGGTGCGGCGGATTCGGAGTCCGGGCAGGAGTCCGGATCCTCGGAGTCACGGGTCGTGCAGAGTGCGGGGCTAGCGTTTGGCTCGATCGCTTTCGGGATCGCAGCCCCCGAGGTGACGTCCAACCGCTCATCCTCGATTGGCGCAATAGGCTCCGAGTTAGGGGTCGGAACCGATGCGTGTGCGGCCTCCAGGATACTGTCCGGGGGCAGAGCTAGATCATGCCCCTCGAGATAGTGTGGCGCGCTTGGCCGTGGCTCGAGCCCGTCGAAGATCAAGTCTCCGCGGATGTCAGCCGTGTAGTTTCAGCTTCCAAACCTGACTTGATGGCCAGGGGCATAGCTTTCGATCTGCTCCAGGTGGCCGAGCGAATTGGCCCGCAGAGCGAAGCCGCCGAAGATGAAGATCTGTCCGGGGAGAAAAGTCTCACTTTGGACCGTATCGTTGTTGATGATCAAAGGAGCCATCGGGCCTAAAGGCGACGACACAGAGGAACTCTCAATGAAAGCACCAATGTCGGTGTCAAAACCGGCGGATCTCGGGTAGGGGGTCCCGAACTGTGCGTCTAGGCCGGATGGTAACAGGAGACAAGGGACGCGATGTTTTTTACCCAGGTTCGGGCCCTCTCGATGGAGGTAATACCCTACTCCTGCTTGATTAATATTGATGATATGGGTAGTACAAGAGTAGATCTACCACGAGATCAAGGAGGCTAAACCCTAGAAGCTAGCCTATGGTATGGTTGTTGTGTATGGAGTTGATTGCCTACGGACTACAACCCTCTGGTTTATATAGACACCGGATAGGGTTAGGGTTACATGGAGTCGGTTACAATGGTAGGAGATCTTGAATATCCGCATCACCAAGCTTGCCTTCCACGCCAAGGAAAGTCCCGTCCGAACACGGGACGAAGTCTTCAATCTTGTATCTTCATAGTCCAGGAGTCCGACTGAAGGTATAGTCCGGCTAATCCGGAACACCCCCTAATCCAGGACTCCCTCACCCTCCTTTCCACTAAGGCCCAATAAGGCCCATATACCTCCCGGGGGGTTCTGATAACCTCCCGGTGATCCGGTATTGTCCCAATATCACCCGAAACCTTTCCGGTGTCCAAATATAGTCGTCCAATATATCGATCTTTTTGTCTCGACCATTTCGAGACTCCTCGTCAAGTCCGTGATCACATCCGGGACTCCAAACAACCTTCAGTACATCAAAAATATATAAACTCATAATGAAACTGTCATCGTAACGTTAAGCGTGCGGACCCTACGGGTTCGAGAACAATGTAGACATGATCGAGACACGTCTCCGGTCAATAACCAATAGCGGAACCTGGATGCTCATATTGGCTCCTACATATTCTACGAAGATCTTTATCGGTCAGACCGCATAACAACATACGTTTGTTCCCTTTGTCATTGGTATGTTACTTGCCCGAGATCCGATCATCGGTATCTCAATACCTAGTTCAATCTCGTTACTGGCGAGTCTCTTTACTCGTTCCGTAATACATCATCTCGCAACTAACTCAATAGTTGCAATGCTTACAAGGCTTATAGTGATGTGCATTACCGAGTGGGCCCAGAGATACCTCTCCGACAATCGTAGTGACAAATCCTAATCTCGAAATACGCCAACCCAACAAGTACCTTCGGAGACACCTGTAGAGCACCTTTATAATCACCCAGTTACGTTGTGACGTTTGGTAGCACACAAAGTGTTCCTCTGGTAAACGGGAGTTGCATAATCTCATAGTCATAGGAACATGTATAAGTCATGAAGAAAGCAATAGCAATAGACTAAACGATCAAGTGCTACGCTAACGGAATGGGTCAAGTCAATCACATCATTCTCCTAATGATGTGATCCCGTTAATCAAACGACAACTCTTTGTCTATGGCTAGGAAACATAACCATCTTTGATCAACGAGCTAGTCAAGTAGAGGCATACTAGTGACACTCTGTTTGTCTATGTATTCGCACATGTATCATGTTTCCGGTTAATACAGTTCTAGCATGAATAATAAACATTTATCATGATATAAGGAAATAAATAATAACTTTATTATTGCCTCTAGGGCATATTTCCTTCAGTCTCCCACTTGCACTAGAGTCAATAATCTAGTTCACATCGCCATGTGATTTAACACCAATAGTTCACATCACCATGTGATTAACACCCATAGTTCACATCGTCATGTGACCAACACTCAAAGGGTTTACTAGAGTCAATAATCTAGTTCACATCGCTATGTGATTAACACCCAAAGAGTACTAAGGTGTGATCATGTTTTGCTTGTGAGAGAAGTTTAGTCAACGGGTCTGCTACATTCGGATCCGTATGTATTTTGCAAATTTCTATGTCAACAATGCTCTGCACGGAGCTACTCTAGCTAATTGATCCCACTTTAAATATGTATCTAGATTGAGACTTTGAGTCATCTGGATCAGTGTCAAAACTTGTATTGACGTAACCCTTTATGACGAACCTTTTGTCACCTCCATAATCGAGAAACATATCCTTATACCACTAAGGATAATTTTGACCAATGTCCAGTGATCTACTCCGAGATCATATTGTACCTCCCTGCTAGACTTATAGCAAGACACACATCAGGTCTGGTACACAACATTGCATACATGATAGAGCCTATGGCTGAAGCATAGGGAACATCTTTCATTTTCTCTCTATCTTCTGCAGTGGTCGGGCATTGAGTCTTACTCAACTTTACACCTTGTAACACAGGTAAGAATCCTTTCTTTGCTTGATCCATTTTGAACTTCTTCAAAACTTTGTCAAGGTATGTGCTTTGTGAAAGTCCAATTAAGCGTCTTGATCTATCTCTATAGATCTTAATGCCCAATATGTAAGCAACTTCACCGAGGTCTTTCATTGAAAATCTCTTATTCAAGTATCCCTTTATGCTATCCAGAAATTCTATATCATTTCCGTTTAGCAATATGTCATCCACATATAATATCAGAAATGCTACAGAGCTCCCACTCACTTTCTTGTAAATACAGGCTTCTCCAAAATTCTGTATAAAACCAAATGCTTTGATCACACTATCAAAACGTTTATTCCAACTCCGAGATGCTTGCACCAGTCCATAAATGGATCGCTGGAGCTTGCACACTTTGTTAGCTCCCTTTGGATCGACAAAACCTTCCGGCTGCATCATATACAACTCTTCTTCCAGAAATCCATTCAGGAATGCAGTTTTGTTTATCCATTTGCCAGATTTCATAAAATGCGGCAATTGCTAACATGATTTGGACAGACTTAAGCATAGATACGAGTGAGAAACTCTCATCGTAGTCAACACCTTGAACTTCTCGTATACCTTTTTGCGAGAATTCTAGCTTTGTAGATAGTAATACTACTATCAGCGTCCCTCTTCCTCTTGAAGATCCATTTAATCTCAATGGCTCGCTGATCAATGGGAAAGTCAATCAAAGTCCATACTTTGTTCTCATGCATGGATCTCATCTCAGATTTCATGGCCTCAAGCCATTTCACGGAATCTGGGCTCATCATCGCATCCTCATAGTTCGTAGGCTCATCATGGTCAAGTAAGATGACTTCCAGAACAGTATTACCGTACCACTCTGGTGTGGATATCACTCTGGTTTACCTACGAGGTTCAGTAGTAACTTGATCTGAAGTTATATGATCATCATCATTAGCTTCCTCACTAATTGGTGTAGTAGTCACAGGAACAGATTTCTGTGATGAACTACTTTCCAATAAGGGAGCAGGTACAGTTACCTCATCAAGTTCTACTTTCCTCCCACTCACTTCTTTCGAGAGAAACTCCTTCGCTAGAAAGGATCCATTCTCAGCAATGAATAACTTGCGTTCGGATTTGTGATAGAAGGTGTACCCGATATTTTCTTTTGGGTATCCTATGAAGACGCACTTCTCCGATTTGGGTTTGAGCTTATCAGGTTGAAACTTTTTCACATAAGCATTGAAACCTCAAACTTTAAGAAACAACAGCTTTGGTTTCTTGCTAAACCATAGTTCATACGGTGTCGTCTCAACAGATTTAGATGGTGCCCTATTTAACGTGAATGTAGCTGTCTCTAATGCATAACCCTAAAACGATAGTGGTAGATCGGTAAGAGACATCATAGATTGCACCATATCTAATAAAGTACGGTTATGATGTTCGGACACACCATTACACTGTGGTGTTCCAGGTGGCGTGAGTAGTGAAACTATTTCACATTGTTTTAACTGAAGGCCAAACTCGTAACTCAAATATTTGTCTCTGCGATCAAATCGTAGAAACTTTATTTTCTTGTCACGATGATTTTCCACTTCACTCTGAAGTTTTTTGAACTTTTCAAATGTTTCAGACTTATGTTTCATCAAGTAGATATACCCATATCTTCTCAAATCATCTGTCAAGGTCAAAAAATAACGATACCTGCCGCGAGCTTCAATATTCATCGGACTGCATACATCAGTATGAATTATTTCCAATAAGCCAGTTGCTTGCTCCATTGTTCCGGAGAACGGAGTCTTAGTCATCTTGCCCATGAGGCACAGTTCACATGCATCAACTGATTCATAATCAAGTGATTCCAAAAGCCTATCAGCATGGATTTTCTTCATGCGCTTTACACCAATATGACCTAAACAGCAGTGCCACAAATAAGTTGCACTATCATTATTAACTTTTGCATGTTTTGGCTTCAATATTATGAGAATGTGTATTACCACAATCGAGATCCAACAAACCATTTTCATTGGGTGTATGACCATAGAAGGTTTTATTCATGTAAACAGAACAACAATTTATTCTCTTACGTACATGAATAACCGTATTGCAATAAACATGATCAAATCATATTCATGCTCAACGCAAACACCAAATAACACTTATTTCGGTTCAACACTAATCCCGAAAGTATAGGGAGTGTGCGATGATGATCATATCAATCTTGGAACCACTTCCAACACACATCGTCACTTCACCCTTAACTAGTTTCTGTTCATTCTGCAACTCCCGTTTCGAGTTACTACTCTTAGCAACTGAACCAGTATCAAATACCGAGGGGTTGCTACGAACAATAGTAAAATACACATCAATAATCTGTATATCAAATATACCTTTTGTTCACTTTGCCATCCTTCTTATCCGCCAAATACTTGGGGCAGTTTCGCTTCCAGTGACCAGTCCCTTTGCAGTAGAAGCACTTATTCTCAGGCTTAGGACCAGACTTGGGCTTCTTCACTTGAGCAGCAACTTGCTTGCCGTTCTTCTTGAAGTTCCCTTTCTTTCCCTTTGCCCTTTTCTTGAAACTAGCGGTCTTGTTAATCATCAACACTTGATGCTCTTTCTTGATTTCTACCTTCATCGATTTCATCATCATGAAAAGCTCGGGAATCGTTTGCATCATCCCTTGCATACTATAGTTCATCACGAAGTTCTACTAACTTGGTGATGGTGACTAGAGAATTCTGTCAATCACTATTTTATCTGGAAGATTAACTCCCACTTGATTCAAGCGGTTGTAGTACCCAGACAATCTGAACACATGCTCACTGCTTGAGCTATTCTCCTCCATCTTTTAGCTATAGAACTTGTTGGAGACTTCATATCTCTCAACTCGGGTATTTGCTTGAAATATTAACTTCAACTTCTGAAACATCCATATGATCTATGACGTTCAAAACGTCTTTGAAGTCCCGATTCTAAGCTGTTAAGCATGATGCACTAAACTATCAAGTAGTCATCATATTGAGCTAGCCAAACGTTCATAACGTCTGTATCTGCTCCTGTAATAGGTCTGTCACCTAGTGGTGCATCAAGGACATAATTCTTCTATGCAGCAATGAGGATAAACCTCAGATCACGGATCCAATCCACATCATTGCTACTAACATCTTTCAACTTAGTTTTTCTCTAGGAACATATCAAAAATAAAACAGGGGAGCTAAACGCGAGCTATTGATCTACAACATAGATATGCTAATACTACCAGGACTAAGTTCATGATAAATTTAAGTTCAATTAATCATATTACTTAAGAACTCCCACTTAGAAAGACATCCCTTTAATCTTCTAAGTGATTATGTGATCCAAATCAACTAAACCATAACCGATCATCACATGAAATGGAGTAGCTTTCAATGGTGAACATCAATATGTTGATCATATCTACTATATGATTCACGCTCGACCTTTCAGTCTCAGTGTTCCGAGGCCATATCTGCATATCACTACTAGAAAAAGGGCTATAGATGGGATTGACACTAATGGCGCACCAGACAAGCGGTGCGCCATTAGTATATACTAATGGCACACCACCATCTGATACGCCATTAGAGTTGAAACTACTAATGGCGCACCTGGCCCAGGGTGCGCCATTAGTATCAATTTTTTTTTGAACTAGTGCGCCTGTCCAAACATACTAATGGCGCATCCAGACACAGTGCGCCATTACTAGTTGTAACTAGTAATGGCGCACCTGTCGGAAAGTGCGCCACTAATGTTGCTTTTTTATTATATTTTTTATTCCTTTTTTGCAAAACTACTAATGGCGCACTGTTCCACCGTGCGCCATTACTAGTTTAAACTAGTAATGGCGCACTGTGGAACAGTGCGCCATTAGTATGTTTTTTTGCAAAACTACTAATGGCGCACCACCAGAAGGTGCGCCATCAGTAACTGGATTACTAATGGCGCATTTAGAGTTTGTGCGCCATTAGTAAGTGGGCAGCAACAAGATATTTTGGACATCCATCCATCCATCCGACCCAACGCACCAACACACACACTCTCTCTCTCTCTCTCTCTCTCTCTCTCGCTCGAACCCACCCAAACCCTCGTCGCCTCCTCTCTTCCCCCCCAAATCCCTCTCTCCCTCGCCGCCGTCGCCACCCACGCCGCCCGGTTCCGGCGAGCTCCGGCCGCGCGCAGCACGCCGGCGAGATCCCCTTGGTCCGCATCTGGCTTACCTCCATGCAGATCCGCGGCTCCCCCACTGGCTAGGGTTTTGCATCCCCTTTTGTTCGCCGGGATCCGCCATGGCAGGCCACGGCGAGGCCATAGGTGACCGGATCCAGCACTGGTAAGCCCCCCCTCCTTCTTCGCGCACCATCTCCTCCTCACCTCACCTCATCTTCTCTTCCTTCTCTGCAGGTCGCCATGGGTGTGCTGACGACGACGGCAGGAGGGGCGCACCTCCGTGGGGCGGGACACCGCCATGGAGATGGATTCCCTTGTCCGCCACCACGCAGCGGCACCATGGAGCCCCCCAGCGCCCCAAACCCTAGCGGAGAGAGAGGAGCTGCTCCTAGTACAGCACGCCATGGAAGGGATTTTTTTGGTATTTTTGTTGTTATTTCTCTTCCCGATCTAATCATGTGGAAGGCCCTTTTCCTCACCATGATTTATTCATCTCCCCTTCCTCTGTTTTGTGCAGGTTGCTCTAATGGCGAAGCTTCTTCTGCAGGACACCCTCCACCCCTCCCCTGCATCCACCTCCTACCCCCATACATGGTGAGCTACAACCTCTCTTTATAGCCCTTGCAAATCTGATCTGGAGTGGACATGAATTGCAATTGTCATGGACACTACATAACAGCAAGTATTGGTTCAGTTTTTGTGTGAAATTCGATTGTCATTGTGCTTTTTGATGCTTGCTTCAGAAAAATAAAATCATGGATAGATAGAAGATGGAAACAGTGAGCTTCCTTTCAAGTTAGTAATACTAAAAATCATTTGGCTCATCAATTTTTCATGTCTTGTGTTAAATCCACTCCATTGCAATCTGGTTATGTATGGATGGTTTGGTACAATTTGCCATGGATGAGTATAGTAGTTACGTACACATGTGCTCTGTAGTTTTAGTCCTTCTTGTGTTGCTGCACTTAGTCTAGAGATACAACAACATTAGTTAGGTCATGGATGGATGGATCAATACATACAGCTAGCACTGCTAGCAACAACAACAAAATAACCTTGTGATTGATTCTGTTGATGCTAGCATGCTCTATTAGTTTTGGAGCCCAACCATGGACTGTACGTACTAAGCTAGCTCAAGCACACACATGCAACTTGATTTATTTCTGTAGATACTAGCAGCAGCACGCGTTCTCCTATACTAGCTTGCTTAATTTCTGTACTAGATCAACGACACTAGCACTTACTTGTTTGTTAGATTCGGAGCAGCAGGCATCCTCCGTGGACGATGACGACAACCAGGTCATCCACCGCCACGACGACACCCCGCACATGGTCCAACTCGACTACAACATCCACCGCGTGACGGCGACGTGGTCGTGTGCGGCATCGACCAACCTCCTCTCCTGTGAATCCATCTCCTACCTGTAGCTCCCGCTCTTGTGCTGCTATATTAGTACCTTGCTCTGTTTCATGCGTATGGGTGATTTTGTTTGTGCTTGTGTCATGGAAAAGATCATTCCTATTTATTTGTGCTCTGTTTTCTTTATTATCACGAGTTGCAAAATTAGTAGTGGGAAGTAAACTTTTGTTAACTTGTTGGTTGAACCAATGGAACTACTGTTATATTTGATTTGTTGCTCAACTAGTGCTGCAATGATGGGATCGAATGATTGCATGACCCTAATGTTGGCCTATCATTTCAATTATCTTGGTCTTATAGATGTTATTGTTCCTGTCATATAGCACATGCTAGTTTCTTTATTGGTTGGCTGCTGGTTCTGTTTGTTCATATGCATAAGTGCTACTGTTTCTTTGTTATCTTATAAAGGATATAGTCCTTCATTTGTATATAGCCGTAACTCTCTTATTGATCAACATATACTGATTCATCTCTTTACTGCAATTACTCTGTGTACTTCATGATTTGCTCCTGTAGTGGTATAAAATTATAGTTTCTCTTTCAAGCTGGTATCTGTGTTTGATATATACTAGTCTTTATCTAAATACCATGTATTGGTATTTCTTGTATGGTTTAGTACATCATCTACTGGTGGTTTAGTTGTATATTGTACATGACATAGTCCTGACGGTTGCATGTAGTGATAATTCTTTCTTTGCATTAGCTATTTCATATGTTTCAGATAATTTAGATGCATGCTTATACTCCTATCTATACCAGGTGCATGTGTTGTGCTTGTGTACCTATATACAGAATAGTACCCATGTCTAAGTGGGTGTATGTGTTCTGCTTATAGCAGATGTTTAGTAAATGTGCTATCAATGGCCTATTTCTTCTTGCAGGTTATGGACTATATCTTTCCTTGCCAATTCCCTCTCTCTTAAATCTGATTTGAACAGATGCTGCACTGGTCTCTTCACTTTCTTTCTTTCTCTCCTACTCTCACTGATAAGAACATGTGCTCCTTAATCTTGCCATGCCAATGATGGTGTCCTGAGGCTCTCATCGTTACTTAAAGATGTTGCACTACTTGATCCAATGATGCAATAGTCCTAGCACTACTAGGCTTCCTGAGGACAATCCCTACTTCAACCCTACCTCTGGGCTAGTTGATTAGTAGTGGGTTTGTTGGATTTCATCTGAAAACTAACCCAATCTTAATTGAGGGATCCCCTAATCATGGAGTTAGTTCTAGTTTGAGTTGATCTTTGGGTTTGGCTTTGATCTATACTTTGCTGGCTCTACTTCTGTCTTTTGGGTTATTGGCTCCATTTATGCAGTGTTGGCTCTCTTCTACTGTTTCTTTGATCAACTAATCTGATTGGGGTTTGACTAATGTTTCCAAACTCGTAAGTGCTAGCTCCTACAGCAAAGGCATTTTGCTAAGGGGAATGCTACATTTAAACCTTGATCAAGTTTTTCATGTTTGTTGTTTCTTGTTTTGCAGGTTGATGAACTGGAAGAAAGAAGCAGAAGATGAAGAACTAGATAGTTTAGTATAGGTTTAGTTTAGGACTTTTTCTAGATACGCCCGCTATCTAGCGGGAGAGGGGAGGGAGCGTTGGAGGAATCGGATGAAGACGAGTTTCATCGTGATGATGCTCATCGGGATGACTGCAGCTCTCTTCTATGTGATGGTAGTTTAGATGATCGATATCGACTTGTAATGTGAAGACAAACTCGCTACTCGCGGTCTCGAGACTTGTAATATAATGTTCTATCTTTGTTCTATCTTTTCAATTCGGAGACTAATATGATGAATTGTATTCGGAGACTAATATGATGAATTGTATTCAGAGACTAATCTTCTATTGTATTCGATGAATCCGTTGTTGATGTGTGCTGTCTATATTTTGTCCAATTATACATTTTGTAACCTGTGCAAAAACCAGAAAATAAAAAAAATAAAAAAACCTAATATTCATACTAATGGCGCATCACATCACAGTGCGCCATTAGTATGCCAAAGGATACTAATGGTGCATCATTAAACAGTGCGCCATTAGTATGCCGAAGTTACTAATGGCGCATCTTGTTGTTGTGCGCCATTAGTATGCCAAAGCACCTGTGTATACATGGCCCCCTAGGAGGGATACTAATGGCGCACTGTTGTATATACTAATGGCGCATCTGAGGTCCGCCATTAGTATACCAGATACTAATGGCGCACCAGTGGTGCGCCATTAGTAAAATATACTAATGGCGTGGCACTAATGGCGCACCACTAATGCGCCATTAATGGCCAAATTGGGTGCGCCATTAGTAGGCCTTTTCCTAGTAGTGTATGCTAGGCCCGTCAAGTTTAACCTGAGTATTCTGCGTGTGCAAAACTGACTTGCACCCATTGTAGATGGACGTAGAGCTTATCACACCCGATCATCACGTGGTGTCTGGGCACGACGAACTTTGGCAACGGTGCATACTCAGGGAGAACACTTTTATCTTGAAATTTAGTGAGAGATCATCTTATAATGCTACCACTACTAGGAAAAGGGCTATAGATAGGATTGATACTAATGGCGCACCATGGAAGCAGTGCGCCACTACTATATACTAATGGCGCACCGGTTGGTGATGCGCCATTAGTGTGGAAGACACTAATGGCGCACCACAAACAGGGTGCGCCACTAGTATTAAATTATTTTTTTTCCATTTTTCCATACATACTAATGGCGCATCAGGTCGAAGTGCGCCATTACTAGTTCTAAGTAGTAATGGCGCACCAAGCAGACAGTGCGCCATTACTGTAAATTTTTTTATTCTTTTTTTTGCAAAACTACTAATGGCTCATCGTTTCACAGTGCGCCATTACTAGTTTAAACTAGTAATGGCGCACTATTACCTGGTGCGCCATTAGTATATATATATATATATATATATTATTTTCTTTACTTTTTTGCAAAACTAGTAATGGTGCACCACCTGCAGGTGCGCCATTAGTAACCAGGGTTACTAATGGCGCATTTGCTGGTGGTGCGCCATTAGTAACCTGGGACCCCAACAATATATTTTGGACATCCCCACACCTACCCACTCACTTTCCCCACTTCATTCCCTCCACCTCCTTCTCCAAGCTTTCGGCCATCTCCTCCTCCTCACCTCATTTCCACCATATATTCATCAAAATTAAGTGGTGAAATTACCTTTTTTTGATAGGTAAGTAAGGGGAAAGCTATCTTCATGATGTAGATCTACTTTTTTTTCTCCCTAGCTCGCTCCAACAACGTGCACATGCACTTTTTGTGGCCTAGCTAGATCTATGTATGTTTGTGGTGTTGCATGTGTTTGTGGTGTTGCATATATGTTTGTGTTTGATGGTACCGGTATTTGAAATGCGATAGTTGCCAATATTTTGCCGGAATGTTTTGATTCATTTCCGTTTCGGCGAGAATTTTGGCACTATGCATTCTTTTTGGTCCTATTTTTAGGGAAGGTCATGCCAAATTTTTTCTTGGTTCTAAAATATCGTTTTGCTCTACCCCGCAGGCGACCATGGTCCGCACGATGACTGAAGGCATCATGAATAGGTTTTTGAGCTCTGCGAAGGCCGAGATGCTTCAAAAGAACGAGACGGAGATAAGATGTCCGTGTCGAAGATGCAAGCTGAAGAGCCTTATTGCGGACCCGGATTCCGGGCAGGTGCGGGACCACCTGCTCTTGCGTGGTTTCATGGATGGCTATCGGTGGCAAGGTGATGAAGATGACTATGAAGTCGTCCATGGGGGCCGGGCAAGAAATGAGGAAGGGCAACAAGACAAGTACCATCGCGGCGAGGGCGGGCGAGAAGACGAAGAATCTCCAGGACATGATCACGATGGTGATGCTGTACACAGTCATCATGTAGAAGATGTCGTACATGATGATGAGGAAGATCAAGACGAAGGGCATGATCATGAAGATGAAGATGCCGGAGCAGACGACGATGGAGGCTGGGTGCAGGACCCTCATATTCAAGAGCTGCTTCTCAAGCAAACGGATAACGCAAGAGCTGCCGCCCGAGAGAAAGCCAAGCTGGATCAACTAGAGATAGACGCGGTTACTCCATTGTATGAAGGATGCAGGCCCGAGGATACCCGCCTGAAAATAACGCTCATGGCTCTGGAGATGAAGGTAAAACACAAAATGACCGACGCATGCTTCGACGAGAACATGTCATTCTGGCACGAACGTCTTCCCAAGGGGAACAAGTGCCCGACCAGTTTCGAGGAGGCGAAGAAAATCGTGTGTCCTCTGGATTTACCGCACGTGAAATACCATGTGTGCATGAACAATTGTATCATTTATCGGGATGAGCACGCGGAGTCTACCATATGTCCGGTGTGAGGCGTCACTCGATACAAGAAGAGGAAGAAAGCTCCTCGAAAATCGGCGTGGTACTTTCTGATCACTCCTCGTCTGCAGCGGTATTTCGCGGACCCTAAGGTAGCAAAGCTCCTGCGTTGGCACGGAGATAGGGAGGAGAAGAAGCGAGAAGATGACGGAAATGATCCGGAGATAAATAAAAAAGACAAGGTGCTGAGTCACCCTAAGGATGCGAGCCAGTGGCAAGCGTTGAACTTCGAATACCCAGAATTTGGGAAGGATCCAAGGAACATCGTGCTGGGTGCAAGCACCGATGGAGTCAATCCGTTTGGCAGCCAGAGAAGCACACATAGCACCTGGCCTGTGTTTGTGTGGATGTACAACCTTCCCCCCTGGTTGTGCATGAAGAGGAAGTACATTCACATGAGTATGCTAATTGAAGGGTCAAAACAACCAGGGAACAACTTCAATCTGTATCTGGGGCTGCTGAAGGAGGAGCTAGACACGCTGTGGAAAACGCCAGCCAATACGTGGGACGCCGCAGAGAAAGAATATTTCCCTATGAGAGCCGCACTGCTCATGACGGTGCACGACTATCTCAGTTACGGATATCTCGCGGGGCAGGTAGTCCACGGATTTTCTGGATGCGTAAGGTGCATGGATGACACAACGTATCGCAAGCTAGATAGAGATCCCGGGTCTTTGAAAACCGTGTTCATGGGACATCGAAGGTGGCTTCGCGACGATGACCCGTGGAGGAAACACAAGGATCTGTTCGATGGTGAAACCGAACCCCGAAAACGCCAGTGTACGAGGAGCGGCGAGGAAATAGATGAGCTGTTGAAAAATTGGAAAGACTGCCCACTGCCAGGAAAGAAGCAAAAGGCGCCAGAGCCGGGAAAGAAGAGAAAGGCGCCAGAGCCACTGCTGAAGGTATGGAAAACGAGGTCTGTTTTCTGGGACTTGCCGTACTGGAAGATCCACCGTGTGCCTCACAGCCTTGATGTCATGAATATCACGAAGAACGTGTGCAAGAGTCTGCTTGGTACCCTGCTCAACATGCCAGAGAGGACCAAAGATGGGCCAAAAGCAAGGGCGGACTTGAAATCAATGGGCATTAGGCAGGAGCTTCACGCTAATGATGATGATGATGATGATGATGAGGCAAAGCAGGACATAGAAAGTCGTCGCAAAGGAAAAAAGGCCAAGAAGACCGGAAATGACTACCCTCCCGCGTGCTTCACTTTAAGTCAGGAGGAGATCGAGCAGTTTTTCACCTGCCTCCTAGGAGTAACACTTCCTTACGGTTACGCGGGGAAGATAAGCAGATACCTAGACCCAGCGGAGCAGAAGTTCAGCAGGATGAAGTCTCACGACTGTCACGTGCTGATGACGCAGATACTTCCAGTTGCAATCTGTGGGATCATGGACGCGCACGTCCGTGAAATGCTATTTGGCCTATGCAACTTTTTCGACGTCATCTCTCGGAAGTCGATTGGCGTGAGGCAACTCAGAAGGCTACAGGAAGAGATCGTGGTGATACTATGCGAGCTTGAGATGTACTTCCCGCCCGCATTCTTCGACGTTATGGTGCATCTGCTGGTCCATATCGTGGAGGATATCATCCAACTCGGGCCGACGTTCCTGCACAGCATGATGCCATTTGAAAGGATGAATGGTGTCATCAAAGGATATGTTCGCAACATGTCAAGTCCAGAGGGAAGTATAGCCAGGGGCTTTCTGACCGAAGAGTGCATCTCCTACTGCACGAATTATCTAGGCATCGAGAACCCTGTTGGTCTGCCCGTCAACAGGCACCTCGGCAGGCTCACTGGATGGAGTCACCGTGAGGGTCGCCATGAAATGCATGTCGACTTTGAGGGTCGACTCGCCGACTTTGAAAGAGCAAACCTAGTCGCGCTACAACACATAGACGTGGTCGATCCTTGGGTGGTAGAGCACAAAACCTTTATTGAGAAGACGTACAATGACCGAGGCCAACAGAGGATGGACGGAGATATACTCAAAGATCACAACTCATGTTTCATGCGTTGGTTCAAGCAGAAGCTTCTGTCATACCCTTTACATGAAGATTCTTCCGTGGAAGAACAACTCATATTCGCCTTGTCACAGGGTGCCGAGCACAACCTGATGACCTATGAGGCGTACGATATCAACAGCTACACATTCTACACCGAGGACAAGGACATGAAGAGCGATGGTTATCAGAACTCCGGGGTAACGATGGAATCCTACACCGGTAACGACAAGGACAGATACTACGGAAGGATCGAGGAGATCTGGGAGCTGAGCTACGCTAGAGAGAAGGTCCCGATGTTCCGTGTCAGATGGGCCAAGAGCGTCCTAAAAGAAGACCGGTATTTCACCACCATGGTTATACCCGAAGCCAAATCCAAGACCGCGGGCGCAAACGTCACCGCGAAAAATGAGCCATGGGTACTGGCTTCCCAAGTGGACCAATGCTTCTTCATTACCGACCCGTCAAAGCCTAGTCGTGTTGTCGTGAGGAGAGGCAAAAGGAAGATCATCGGAATGGATGGAGTAGCCAATGAGCAAGACTTCGACAAGTACGGCGACCCGAAGATCGAACATGACGACGACGATGAAGTAGCAGCAGACACCACAAGAAGAAGCAGGACCACCCTACCTAAAGGATGTCCGTTCCACAGAAGAACTCCATTTGCAAAAAAGAAGGGCAAGAAGATTGTGAACAGATAGCTAGCTAGCTAAGATCGATTGTATTTAAATCGTAGTCTTCATTTCTCGATTGTATTACATGGACATTTTTTGAACTCATGAATATTTTTAAATTTCATGGGCACTTTTTGAATTCATGAATATTTTTTCAAATTTGATGAATATTTTTAAATCTCGATCGCTATCCCCCTTCATCTCGATCTCGATCCCCCCACACCCTCCCCCGCTCGCTCCACCGCCGCCGACGACCCACCGCACCCTCCCCCGCTCCACCGTCGCCGCCGACCCACCGCACCCTCCCTGGCCCGCTCCACCGCCGCCGAACACCCCCTCACCCTCCCCCTTTTTCATATTCATAAAAAAATTATTACTGTTTTTATAAAAATGTATTAAAAAATAGCAACAAAAATAATAATAATAAACATACTAATGGCGCACCGCTCATGTAGTGCGCCATTGCTATCTAAAAAACATTCTAATGGCGCACCGCTCTCGTAGTGCGCCATTGCTATATAAAAAACATTCTAATGGCGCACTGCTCTGGGATGCGCCATTGCTATCTAGAAAAAACATTCTAATGGCGCACCGCTCGGGGGTGCGCCATTAGTAATCTTCCCCCCTAGCTCTACCTAGCCCGACCCCTTCATCCCTCCCTCTCGCCAGATCTAGTCCCCCCCCCGCGCGCTTCCCCGCCCCACGTCGCCGCCACCCCTACGTGCGCCGCCGCCCCCGCGCCCCCCACCACTGCAGCTCCGCCATAGCCGACGCCTCCGTGACCTTGCCGTCACTGACAGCCTCCCCGCGTCAGCCCCTACCCTGCGCCGCCTCTACCTCAGTCCGGGCACGGGGTGCAGGACGACGACCGCGGCCGCCGGCCTCCCCACGACCAACCGAGGCGCCCAGGAGGCCTCCCCGACGACCAATCGAGCCATCCCTTCGACGCCGCCGCCGCCAACCCCAACCCTGACCCCAACCCCTCCGGCGACCGGCCGCGCCCGCCCAGGTACCTCTCCTCCTTCCTCCCTCTCCACCCTTCCTCCCCATTCCATCCCTCCCTCCCCTCGACCGTGTCTGTTAATCTTCTGATGATATTTGACAGCTTATGGATAGAATGCATATTTCAGTGTTTATAGCTATTTAACACTTGCAAGTTACTGCACTGCTAGCTAAATCTGGTTAGTAAGTCTGTATCCACCTCCTGTTGAAATTTGGTGATGTGTGGTGGCTGTCTAAGTACTACACAAAATTCCCCATGGAGAAAATGATAGCTAGCTCCCTACAAACATGTATAGATTCAATCATGCAGTTCTTAGTGCTGCTGGACTTTTGCACCATAAAAAAATGTACTACTAGTTGAAAATCTTTACTTGAGAGAGCTTCATAAGTAGAAGGTTCCAAAGAATAAAAACCAGTACTAGCACACTAGCACAGTAGTACTGCCACCTCCCAGTAAACAGCAGGGTCTCTGATCAGCAATGTAGTTAATTAGTCAGGGCCTGAAAGTCTGCAAATGCATGTACACACAGGTAGGGAATGTAAGATGAAGCATGTACTTTACCAACTAATCTAATGGGCTGGCACAAAGTGAAAACCAAAACAATAGTTAATCAAGCAGAGGTAGATTAGATTAGATGGCAAAAAGCACAAATGTCCCTGCCTATCCATTTTTTCTCAAGTTGAGCTGGTAAGTTTTAGATGTTCAATGATGTTGTAGGAAAAAATTGGATGAAGAAAGATGTGTGTGGCTGCCTGAGAGAAGTATTTGCACAAACAAATTATAATTAATGTGTTGATGAAATTTTGGGTTTTCAAATTGGAACAAAAACCAACCCATACTTTAGACTCTTTTGGAATTTCCCGAACATTTTTTTGTTTGTTCCCTTTCACTGTTTGGGGACTTTTGACTTCAGAATGAACCTTACTAAGATTCAATTAAGACTAATTAACTGCATTTGATGTCACTATATTCTATGAATAACTTCAGTTATGATCTGTACTGGAAAACTTCAGTTAACACTCATTTTTCAGTTAACTCCTTACAGTTCAGATCATATTTTGATTGTCAATAATAGTGGACTTTTAAGGCTTTCTTAGAGGCAATACTAGTGGATTTTAGGCTTTTTTACATGCAATAATAGTGGAATTTTAGGCTTTTTTGGAGGAGTGTGTTTCATGCCGGCCTACAGTGATGAATTAGTCAGAGGATTGTGCCTTAGGATTGTGCCAAAGCTACCCATTCTATCTATTTGCTTGTCCTTCAAATAGGGGCAAGACTGTTACAAAAAAATTACTTGCAAGCATATTGTGATTTACTTGCAAGCATATTGTGCCTTAGTTACGGAAAAATTACTTGCAAGCATATTGTAACTATTTTCACTCTGTCCTGAATGTTTTTGACTACAGAATCTGTGGTGACCCACACTCTATTGGTTCACACTCATTGAGTTCGCTCGTGAAGGGCCGCTGCTGCTTGAGGCCCTTGAGAGGCCCTTCGTGTCGTGATGATTTTGCAGGTACCCCGAGAGGCCCTTGAGTTTGCCGGAATGTCGATTAACTTCCGTTCCGGCAAATTCGGGTACTCCATATGTCCTATTTTCAGCAAAGGTCATGCTGAAATTTTCCGTGAATTTTAGCATGACTTTGCTAAAAATCGGACATATGAGGTACTTGCTACTAATGCATGGGCCGGGGTATCTTAGTACTTAATTAAGTAGGATCAACTGCCCCTTTATTCTTGCTGTATTAAACCATAGGTGGCAATAGAGCCAAGTGATTAGTGCCAAGTGATTAGGCCCAACCTAGGGTGCCTCGGCATCGATAAACCCTAAATGATGAAAACTTAACTTGGCTGCCCCGGATGCCTCGGTGTCGATGAGAACCTAAATGATGTACGCTTAGGCTTTTAGGGTGCCTTGGCGTCGACAAACCCTAAATGATGAAAGCTTAGGCTTTTAGGGTGCCTCGGTGTCGACAAACCCTAAATGATGAGACCATGATCTTGTTCCTTGACAGTAACCAACTTTTTGACCAAACGTTTTTCCTATTTAGAGCAAAACATGGACCACAACGATGAGGCCGGTGGTTCGGGCGGCAAGCAATTCTAGGAGCTGTCCCAGGAGAAGGAGGAACAACCTCACCGCTATGAGGAAGCCGCGGAAGACACCGATCCTGATTACACAACCCCTAGTGGCGTCGGGGATAAAACCACTTATGGTGCCGCCGAGGATGCCACCACTGATGATGGCGGCGCACACACAGATGGCAGCCAACCGAAGAAGCAAAGGAAGGACCGGCACTCGAATGCGCTCTGCACCGTCAAGGAGGAATTCACTCAAGTGGACTCTGATCGGAATCCAACGGAGCCCAAACATATAGTCAAGGGGTACTCGGTTCAGCTCGGGTGCATTCTCTGGAGTGTTGGGGAACGTTGCAGAAAACAAAAATTTTCCTACTCGTTTCACCAAGAACCATCTAGGAGTTCAACTAGCAACGAGCCATCAGATGCATCTACATACCTTTGTAGATCGCGTGCGGAAGCGTTCAAAGAACGGTGATGATGTAGTCGAACACGACGTGATCCAAATCACCGATGACCAAGCGCCGAACGGACGGCACCTCCGCGTTCAACACACGTACGGGATGGGAGACGTCTCCTCCTTCTTGATCCAGCAAGGGGAGGAGGAGAGGTTGATGAAGATCCAGCAGCACGACGGCGTGGTGCTGGATGCAGGGCGTCACAGTAGCAGGGCTTCGCCTATACTACGAGGGAGAGACGCAACGGGGAGAGAGGGAGGCGCCAAGGCTCAGGTATGAAGTCCTCCCCTCTCCTCAACTATATATAGGGGTGCCAAGGGGGGCGCCGGCCCTAGTAGATGGATCTACTAGGGGGGGGGGCCAAGGGTGGGGGGCTTGCCCCCCAAGCAAGGGGGCGCCCCCCTTAGAGTTCCCCCCAACCCTAGGCGCATGGGCCCTTGGGGGGTGGCGCCCCAGCCCACTTTGGGCTGGGTTCCCTCCCACTTCAGCCCATGGGGCCCCCCGGGAGAGGTGGCCCCACCCGGTGGACCCCCGGGACCCTTCCGGTGGTCCCGGTACAATACCGGTGACCCCGAAACTTGTCCCGATGGCCGAAACAACACTTCCTATATATAATTCTTTACCTCCGGACCATTCCGGAACTCCTCGTGACGTCCGGATCTCATCCGGGATTCCGAAACAACATTCGGGTTACTGCATATACATATCTTCACAACCCTAGCGTCACCGAACCTTAAGTGTGTAGACCCTACGGGTTCGGGAGACAAGCAGACATGACCGAGACGACTCTCCGGTCAATAACCAACAGCGGGATCTGGATACCCATGTTGGCTCCCACATGCTCCACGATGATTTCATCGGATGAACCATGATGTCGAGGATTCAATCAACCCCGTATGCAATTCCCTTTGTCAATCGATATGTTACTTGCCCGAGATTCGATCGTCGGTATCCCAATACCTCGTTCAATCTCGTTACTGGCAAGTCACTTTACTCGTACCGTTATGCATGATCCCGTGACCAGACACTTGGTCACTTTGAGCTCATTATGATGATGCATTACCGAGTGGGCCCGGTGATACCTCTCCGTCATACGGAGTGACAAATCCCAGTCTTGATCCGTGTCAACCCAACAGACACTTTTGGAGATACCCGTAGTATACCTTTATAGTCACCCAGTTACGTTGTGACGTTTGGTATACCCAAAGCACTCCTATGGTATCCGGGAGTTACACGATCTCATGGTCTAAGGAAAAGATACTTGACATTGGAAAACTCTAGCAAACAAACTATACGATCTTGTGCTATGTTTAGGATTGGGTCTTGTCCATCACATCATTCTCCTAATGATGTGATCTCGTTATCAATAACATCCAATGTCCATAGTCAGGAAACCATGACTATCTGTTGATCAACGAGCTAGTCAACTAGAGGCTTACTAGGGACATGTTGGTGTCTATTATTCACACATGTATTACGATTTCCGGATAACACAATTATAGCATGAATAAAGACAATTATCATGAACAAGGAAATATAATAATAAAGCTTTTATTATTGCCTCTAGGGCATATTTCCAACCAGTCTCCCACTTGCACTAGAGTCAATAATCTAGTTACATTGTGATGAATCGAACACCCATGGAATTCTGGTGTTGATCATGTTTTGCTCTAGGGAGAGGTTTAGTCAACGGATCTGCTATATTCAGGTCCGTATGTACTTTACAAATATCTATGTCTCCATCTTGAACATTTTCACGAATGGAGTTGAAGCGACGCTTGATGTGCCTTGTCTTCTTGTGAAACCTGGGCTCCTTGGCAAGTGAAATAGCTCCAGTGTTGTCACAGAAGAGTTTGATTGGCCCCGACGCATTGGGTATGACTCCTAGGTCGGTGATGAACTCCTTCACCCAAATTGCTTCATGTGCTGCCTCCGAGGCTGCCATGTACTCCGCTTCACATGTAGATCCCGCCACGACGCTCTGCTTGCAACTGCACCAGCTTACTGCCCCACCATTCAAAATATACACGTATCCGGTTTGTGACTTAGAGTCATCCAGATCTGTGTCGAAGCTAGCGTCGACGTAACCCTTTACGACGAGCTCTTCGTCACCTCCATAAACGAGAAACATTTCCTTAGTCCTTTTCAGGTACTTCAGGAATATTCTTGACCGCTGTCCAGTGTTCCTTGCCAGGATTACTTGGTACCTCCTACCAAACTTACGCAAGGTTTACATCAGGTCTGGTACACAGCATGGCATACATAATAGATCCTATGGCCGAGGCATAGGGGATGACACTCATCTCTTCTATCTCTGCCGTGGTCGGACATTGAGCTGAGCTCAATTTCACACCTTGTAACACAGGTAAGAACCCTTCTTAGAATGATCCATATTGAACTTCTTCAATATCTTATCAAGGTATGTGCTTTGTGAAAGACCTATGAGGCGTCTGATCTATCTCTGTAGATTTTGATGCCTAATATATAAGCAGCTTCTCCAAGGTCCTTCATTGAAAAACTCTTATCAAGTAGGCCTTGATGCTGTCCAAGAGTTCTATATCATTTCCCATTAAAAGTATGTCATCTACATATAATATGAGAAATGCTACAGAGCTCCCACTCACTTTCTTGTAAACGCAGGCTTCTCCATAAGTCTGTTAAACCCAAACGCTTTGATCATCTCATCAAGCGAATGTTCCAACTCCGAGATGCTTGCACCAGCCCATAAAATCGAGCGTTGGAGCTTGCACACCTTTGTCAGCATTCTTAGGATCGACAAAACCTTCCGGCTGCATCATATACAATTCTTCCTTAAGGAAACCATTAAGAATGCCGTTTTGACGTCCCTTTGCCATATTCCATAATCGTAGAATGCGGCAATTGCTAACATGATTCGGACGGACTTTAGCTTCGCTACTGGTGAGAAAGTCTCATCGTAGTCAACCCCTTGAATTTGTCGATAACCCTTAGCGACAAGCCTAGCTTTATAGATGGTCACATTACCATCCGCGTCTGTCTTCTTCTTAAAGATCCATTTATTTTCTATGGCTCGCCGTTCAACGGGCAAGTCAGTCAAAGTCCATACTTCATTTTCATACATGGATCCTATCTCGGATTTCATGGCTTCTAGCCATTTGTCGGAATCCGGGCCCGCCATCGCTTCTTCATAGTTCGAAGGTTCACTGTTGTCTAACAACATGATTTCCAAGACAGGGTTGCCGTACCACTCTGGTGCGGAACGTGTCCTTGTGGACCTTCGAATTTCAGTAGGAGCTTGATCAGAAGTATCTTGATCATTATCATTAACTTCCTCTCTAGTTGGTGCTAGCACCTCAGGAACATTTTCTTGGGTTGCGCCATTTTCTGGTTCAAGAGGTAATACTTCATCAAGCTCTACTTTCCTCCCACTTACTTCTTTCGAGAGAAACTCTTTCTCCAGAAAGGATCCATTTCTGGCAACAAAGATCTTGCCTTCGGATCTGAGGTAGAAGGTGTTCCCAACAGTTTCTTTTGGGTATCCTATGAAGACACATTTTTGCGACTTGGGTTCGAGCTTTTCAGGTTGAAGTTTCTTGACATAAGCATCGCATCCCCAAACTTTCAGAAACGACAACTTAGGTTTCTTACCAAACCATAATTCAAACGGTGTCGTCTCAACGGATTTCGACGGAGCCCTATTTAAAGTGAATGCGGCAGTCTCTAAAGCATAGCCCAAAAAGATAGTGGTAAATCGGCAAGAGACATCATAGATCGCACCATATCCAATAGAGTGCGATTACGACGTTCGGACACACCATTACGCTGAGGTGTTCCAGGCGGCGTGAGTTGTGAAACTATTCCACATTTTCTTAAGTGTGTGCCAAATTCGTGACTCAAGTATTCTCCTCCACGATCTGATCGTAGAAACTTGATTTTTCCTGTCACGTTGATTCTCAACCTCACTCTGAAATTCCTTGAACTTTTCAAAGGTTTCAGACTTGTGTTTCATTAAGTAGACATACCCATATCTACTCAAGTCAATCAGTGAGGGTGAGAACATAACGATAGCCACCGCGAGCCTCAACCACTCATTGGACCGCACACATCAGTATGTATGATTCCAATAAGTGGTTGCTCGCTCCATTGTTCCTGAGGAACGGAGTCTTGGTCATTTTACCCATGAGGCATGGTTCGCACGTGTCAAATGATTCATAATCAAGAGACTCCAAAGTCCATCTGCATGGAGCTTCTTCATGCGTTTGACACCTATGTGACCAAGGCGGCAGTGCACAAGTATGTGGTACTATCATTATCAACTTTACATCTTTTGGTACTCACACTATGAATATGTGTAGCAATACCCTCGAGATCATTAAGAATAAACCATTCACCATAGGAGCATGACCATAAAAACATATCTCTCATATAAATGGAACAACCATTATTCTCGGATTTAAATGAGTAGCCATCTCGAATTAAACGAGATCCCGATACAATGTTCATGCTCAAAGCTGGCACTAAATAACAGTTATTGAGGTTTAAAACTAATCCCGTAGGTAAATGTAGAGGCAGCGTGCCGACGGCGATCACATCAACCTTGGAACCATTCCCGACGCGCATCGTCACCTCGTCCTTCGCCAGTCTCCGTTATTCCGCAGCTCCTGCTGTGAGTTACAAATATGAGCAACGGCACCGGTATCAAATAACCCAGGAGTCACTACGAGTACTGGTAAGGTACACATCAATTACATGTATATCAAATATACCTTTGGAGTTGCCGGCCTTCTTGTCCGCTAAGTATTTGGGGCAGTTCCGTTTCCAGTGACCCTTCCCTTTGCAATAAAAGCACTCCGTCTCAGGCTTGGGTCCATTCTTTGGCTTCTTCTCGGCAGCTTGCTTGCCGGGCGCGGCAACCTCCTTGCCGCCCTTCTTGAAGTTCTTTTTACCCTTGCCTTTCTTGAACTTAGTGGTTTTATTGACCATCAACACTTGATGTTCCTTCTTGACTTCTACCTCCGCTGATTTCAGCATAGATTACAACTCAGGAATGGTCTTTTGCATCCCCTGCATGTTGAAGTTCATCACAAAGCTCTTGTAGCTTGGTGGAAGCGACTGGAGGATTCTGTCAATGACCGCATCATCCGGGAGATTAACTCCCAGCTGAGACAAGCGGTTATGTAACCCAGACATAGTGAGTATGTGCTCACTGACAGAACTATTTTCCTCCGTCTTACAGCTGAAGAACTTACCGGAGACTTCATATCTCTCGATCCGGGCATGAGCTTGAAAAACCATTTTCAGCTCTTCGAACATCTCATATGCTCCATGTCTCTCAAAACGCTTTTGGAGCCCCGGCTCTAAGCTGTAAAGCATGCCGCACTGAACGAGGGAGTAGTCGTCAACACGTGTCTGCCAAGCGTTCATAACGTCTTGGTTCTGTGGGACGGGTGGATCACCTAGCGGTGCTTGTAGGACATAATCTTTCTTGGCAGCTATGAGGATGATCCTCAGGTTCCGGACCCAGTCCATATAGTTGCTGCCATCGTCTTTCAGCTTGGTTTTCTCTAGGAACGCATTGAAGTTGAGGACTACGTTGGCCATTTGATCTACAAGACATATTGCAAAGATTTTAGACTAAGTTCATGATAATTAAGTTCATCTAATCAAATTATTAATGAACTCCCACTTAGATTAGACATCCCTCTAGTCATCTAAGTATTACATGATCCGAGTTGACTAGACCGTGTCCGATCATCACGTGAGACGGACTAGTCAACGTCGGTGAACATCTTCATGTTGATCGTATCTTCTATACGACTCATGCTCGACCTTTCGGTCTTCTGTGTTCCGAGGCCATGTCTGTACATGCTAGGCTCGTCAAGTTAACCCTAAGTGTTTTGCATGTGTTCCGAGGCCATGTCTGTACATGCTAGGCTCGTCAACACCCGTTGTATGTGAACGTAAGGATCCATCACACCCGATCATCACGGCGTGCTTAGAAACGACGAACTTTAGGAACGGTGCACAGTTAGGGGAGAACACTTCTTGAAATTGTTATGAGGGATCATCTTATTTACTACCGTCGTTCTAAGTAAACAAGATGCAAAACATGATAAACATCACATGTAATCAAATAATTAACGTGACATGATATGGCCAATATCACATAGCTCCTTTGATCTCCATCTTGGGGCTCCATGATCATCTTGTCACCAGCTTGACACCATGATCTCCATCATCGTGTCTCCATGAAGTTGCTCGCCAACTATTACTTCTACTACTATGGCTAACGCGTTTAGCAATAAAGTAAAGTAATTTACATGGCGTTTCTTAATGACACGCAGGTCATATAAAAGAATAAAGACAACTCCTATGGCTCCTGCCGGTTGTCATACTCATCGACATGCAAGTCGTGATTCCTATTACAATAGCATGAACATCTCATACATCACATATAGATCATTCATCATTCATCACAACTTTGGCCATATCATATCAAAAACCACTTGCTGCAAAAACAAGTTAGACGTCCTCTAATTGTTGTTGCAAGTTTTACGTGGCTGAATTAGGGTTCTAGCAAGAATGTCTTCTTACCTACGTTAAAGCCACAACGTGATTTGTCAACTTCTATTTACCCTTCATAAGGACCCTGTTCATCGAATCCGCTCCAACTAAAGTGGGAGAGACAGACACCCGCCAGCCACCTTATGCAACTAGTGCATGTTAGTCGGTGGAACCGGTCTCACGTAAGCGTACGTGTAAGGTTGGTCCGGGCCGCTTCATCCCACAATACCGCTGAAGCAAGATAAGACTAGTGGCGGCAAGAAAGTTGACAAATCTACGCCCACAACAAATTGTGTTCTACTCGCGCAAGAAGAACTACGCATAGACCTGGCTCATGATGCCACTGTTGGGGAACGTTGCAGAAAACAAAAAATTTCCTACTCGTTTCACCAAGATCCATCTAGGAGTTCAACTAGCAACGAGCCATCAGATGCATCTACATACCTTTGTAGATCGTGTGCAGAAGCGTTCAAAGAACGGTGATGATGTAGTCGAACATGACGTGATCCAAATCACCGATGACCAAGCGCCGAACGGACGGCACCTTCGCGTTCAACACACGTACGGGACGGGAGACGTCTCCTCCTTCTTGATCCAGCAAGGGGGAAGGAGAGGTTGACGAAGATCCAGCAGCACGACGGCGTGGTGGTGGATGCAGGGCGTCACAGTAGCAGGGCTTCGCCTATACTACGAGGAAGAGAGACGTAACGGGGAGAGAGGGAGGCGCCAGGGGCTGGGGTATGAAGTCCGTCCTCTCCCCCACTATATATAGGGGTGCCATGGGGGGGCGCCGGCCCTAGTAGACGGATCTACTAGGGGGGCGGCGGCCTAGGGTGGGGGGCTTGCCCCCCAAGCAAGGGGCGCCCCCTCTAGGGTTTCCCCCCCAACCCTAGCCGCATGGGCCCTTGGGGGGTGGCGCCCCAGCCCACTATGGGCTGGGTTCCCTCCCACTTCAGCCCATGGGCCCCCCGGGATAGGTGGCCCCACCCGGTGGACCCCCGGGACCCTTCCGGTGGTCCCGGTACAATACCGGTGACCCCGAAACTTGTCCCGATGGCCGAAACAGCACTTCCTATATATAATTCTTTACCTCCGGACCATTCCGGAACTCCTCGTGACGTCCGGGATCTCATCCGGGACCCCGAACAACATTCGGGTTACTGCATATACATATCTTCACAACCCTAGCGTCACCGAACCTTAAGAGTGTAGACCCTACGGGTTCGGGAGAAAAGCAGACATGACCGAGACGACTCTCCGGTCAATAACCAACAGCAGGACCTGGATACCCATGTTGGCTCGCACATGCTCCACGATGATCTCATCGGATGTACCACGATGTCGAGGATTCAATCAACCCCGTATGCAATTCCCTTTGTCAATCGATATGTTACTTGCCCGAGATTCGATCGTTGGTATCCCAATACCTCGTTCAATCTCGTTACCGGCAAGTCACTTTACTCGTACCGTAATGCATGATCCCGTGACCAGACACTTGGTCACTATGAGCTCATTATGATGATGCATTACCGAGTGGGCCCAGTGATACCTCTCCGTCATACGGAGTGACAAATCCCAGTCTTGGTCCATGTCAACCCAACAGACACTTTCGGAGATACCCGTAGTCTACCTTTATAGTCACCCAGTTACTTGTGACGTTTGGTATACCCAAAGCACTCCTACGGTATCCGGGAGTTACACGATCTCATGGTCTAAGGAAAAGATACTTGACATTGGAAAACTCTAGCAAACGAACTATACGATCTTGTGCTATGTTTAGGATTGGGTCTTGTCCATCACATCATTCTCCTAATGATGTGATCTCGTTATCAATGACATCCAATGTCCACAGTCAGGAAACCATGACTATCTGTTGATCAACGAGCTAGTCAACTAGAGGCTTACTAGGGACATGTTGGTGTCTGTTATTCACACATGTATTACGATTTCCGGATAACACAATTATAGCATGAATAAAGACAATTATCATGAACAAGGAAATATAATAATAATGCTTTTATTATTGCCTCTAGAGCATATTTCCAACATGGAGCACCGTCTCGATCAACACCGAGAACCTTAGGCATAAGGACCGAGGGAATTTGTGCAACCTCCTCTTCACGAAGCTACACGAACGATACAAGTTCCCCGCCGAATTTGAAAACACACGCCTCTCAGGGAATAAAGTGAACAGTGCCGCCCTCACGAAGATGAGCACGATCCTGTCTACTTGGAAAAGCGCGGTGAAGAGAATGATTGATAAAGGTGATAGTTATGAGAAGATCAAGGCGAAATATCCTTTGATGAGCGAAGATGAGTACAAGGAGTTCAAGATCAAGTGCGAGAGCAGTGCAACCTCCGAATCAAGTCAGTGGGGGAAAGAAATGCGGGAGTTGAACTTAGGGGAACACAAACTCGGTCCCGGCGGTTACAGAGTGGCGGAGCCTATATGGGACAAGGAGGACGCGGAGCGTGCCGAGCAAGGCCTACCGCCCCGCTTCGAGAAATACATCGGTGACAAGCAGACCAGGAACTATGTCAGGGCCCGGTACAAGGAGGACCCGATAACAAAGGAGCTTACCACGGATTCGAAGACTAGGGCGCTTGAGCTTCTTCTGGTAAGGAATACACCCCCGCGTAATTAGCTCCATATGGTTGCACTCTAATTAATCCCCTATATTTCTAAATGGTTCACGTTCCTTTCGCAGGACACTAAAAGCAGTAGTGCCGGGTCGTCTAAGAGCTCCCCTTTCGACACCCCTTTAAATAGGGCCTTGAACGTAATGAAAAACAAGGATAAGCTCACTAAGCCGACGTCAGCTGGTCCTGTGGCCGACAAAGGCTTGTCCACAAAATGGGGGTCATACTATACCGCTGGTGTGCGGAAGGGGAAAAAGACCAGCTCGGAAAGCTAGACGCGCGAGGTTGAAGAACTCAAGGCACAAGTGGCGCGGATTCCGGAGCTTGTCCAAGAGCAAGTGCAACAACAACTTGGAATGACGCTCAACGCCATGGTGCCTACATTGATTCATGGGCTGATGACGTGGATTGCGGGCGGCCAACAGGGGCCTCCCCCGGTTCCCAGCTTCACGGCCAGCAACTCGCACAGCGCGCAGGCGGCTCCATTGGTGTCTCCGGCGGCGCCATTGGTGTCTCCGGTGGCGGCGCCATTGGTGTCTCCGGCGGAGGCGGTATTCGTGTCTCCGGCGCCAGCACGGGCATTGGAGCTTAATGCACCCGGGTGTACGCCGTCCGGCACCTTTCCAGCAAGCGCCCCCTCCACCAGTTGCACGCCCGCCGTTGGTGGTGCCTCGACATTAGCCGAGCTCGACGGCATCACAGTAACTAAGCCTCTCGGCCGATGACTTCATTTCCTTGCCTTTGACTGGGCATCCCTGACGCCCTGTACATGTTTTCGCAGGGCACCGCCGACGTTCCTTGCACTCTTCTGCACTTCGTGGGCGCCGAGTTGGTCGATGTCTCCAAGGGCAGAATCGTTCAACCGGGAAACCCCATGTTCCACGGTAATCCGATGCCACCCACAATGTATACGGTTGAAGTGGTTCAGGTGCTGCGAGGCTGCGACGATCTGTTACCTCCGATTTGACCCGCTGGGGCCGACGAAGAAGATGAGATGACCCTCAGCACCTGCCTAAACTGGCCCCTGCTTTGGCCGAAGAGCCAGATTCATTTGGGGGCGGGGGACACCACCCCACAGACAAGACCTCCAGTCGTGCCGGCGCCAAGCCATGGCAAGAACGCCGCAATGCTACCGGACCTGCCGGACATCCTTATGGCACAGGATCCGGACAGCCCTATGGCACAGGATCCGGACGGCGACGACAACGACGACGGTACATTTACCAAAGTTGATAAGTACTTTGCCGAACATGGGTACGCTGACGAGTTCTGCGGGCCTCTTTCTCAAGAACCCAACCAAGACGACCGTGATCTAGCTGGTACGTCGGAGAAATCCAATTGCAACAGGCGTCGTCTGGCGTTCAGTTCTCAGGACACGCCTCCAGCTCCCGCCTTCACCGAGCCTCAGATAGTTGATGTGCGAAATATTATCAGCCCCAACACACTCAAGAAGGCGGTCTGTGAGCAGAATTCAGTCCCATTACAGGAGATTAAGAAGAAGGGACGGAAACGAAAGACTAACAAGGGCGCCGGTGCGAGCCAGCCGGCACCGAGTTCGATCCGTGCTCAGGACGGGCCACCTTCACCTAAGGATATCTCGAGGAGGGTGCATGTGGCGGGTAGGGCGATGCTACCGCCAAATATGTTGAATGCTGCAACCGGTGCTATGCGGAGTCTACACGACAGTGTTCTTTCTTTGGAGAAGCGGCATCTCAGAGAGAAGGATGTGGCATACCCGGTTTTCGTGGCCAAGGTGCCAGAGGGCAAGGGCTTTGTGGATGGCGACATCGGGGGTACGATCATCCTACGGTTTGATGACATCTTTGCTATGTTTAACCTTCATCCGCTGCACTACACCTTCGTTTGGCTGTTTTCGCTGAGTATGGAGATGCGGATCATTAGAGACAAGACCCCGGACATCGTGATAGTCGACCCCTTCTACATGTGTGCCAAGCACTTGAGCAGCGCTGGGGACCGCCAAGTTGCGAGTTCACACCTCGAAGGCGTCATTCTGGCAAACCTAGATAAGGATAACTTCCTTGTGGCTTACTTTCCCGAGTAAGTCATCCCTTAACCGCCCCGTAACATATGATTTCTTAGATTTCGATCGTTCTTTTTTTTCTAACATTCCGTGTTCTGTGCAGTGACACACATTGCACACTCATCCTCTTAAGCCCGAAATATTCCATGGCCACGTATTTAGACTCGAACCGTAACTCCAAGATAGACTACACAAATGTCAAGAAAGTTCTTGATGATGTTCTCCCCGCCTATGCCAAATCTGGAGGCACCTTCACCAAGGCAGTTCATAAGTACGGCAAGCACATGTTCTCACACAATACGAAGTTCTGCTGCGTCAAGCAGCCGCCTGGCGGTCAGAAGGATGCCTACTATGCCCTCCATCACATGCGGGCGATCGTAAGGGACCATCATCAACTTCTGCTACCAGATAACCTCAAAGGTTGGGCCGCGAGCTTGTCGGCAGTCCAGGACGCAGACCTCAAACAAGAATTCTTTCGCATCCAGTCGGAGTTTGCGGACATCATCCATCAAGATGTCCTTCATACCTCGGGGCAGTTCTTCCTCAGATATCAACTGTCCAACAGTGAGATAGATGAAATGCTACAAATGCAGGGTGACAACGACTGCGATTTCATGACCATCACGACAGATGGCGGCTTCATCCACGTTCCTGTCCGATGAGTCGAGTCGAAAGTAGTGATGTGTAGTTCTGAAACATTGATTGGCTCATGTTGTAATTATACTTTAATGAATTCGTATGTCTCTTTGGTTTGGACGGTCGTTCAACTTAGATGTAATCGATGCTATTTATTAGTTGGACCATGAATCATGCTATTAATGTCTTGCTTTTCTCTTTCGATCCTTTTGTTGCATACTTACATATTGCTTATGTATTGTTTGTTGTTTGGCTTGTGCATAAAGATGCCGTCGTATGTCCTGTACAAGGGTAAGGTTCCCGGAGTCTACGACGACTGGGAGGAGTGTCGGGGACAGGTTCACCGTTTCAGCGGTAACAGTTACAAAGGGTACACCACTAGGGCGGAGGCCGAATGTAGATACGCCCGCTATCTAGAGGGAGAGAGGAGGGAGCGTTGGAGGAACCGGATGAAGACCAATTTGATCGCGATGATGCTCATCGTGATGACCACAGCTCTCTTCTATGTGATGGTAGTTTAGATGATCGATATCGACTTGTAATGTGAAGGCAAACTCGATACTCGCGGTCTTGAGACTTGTAATGTTTTATCTTTGTTCGGTCTTTTGAATTCGGAGACTAATATGATGAATTGTATTCGGAGACTAATCTTCTATTGTATTCGGTGAATCTGATGTTGCTGTGTGCTGCTGTCTATATTCTGTCCAATAATATATTTTGTAACCTGTGCAAAAATCAGAAAAGCAAAAAAAATAAAACTTAATATTCATACTAATGGCGCACCACACAAGACACTAATGGCGCACTGTGATCATCACACTAATGGCGCATTAACTGCTGGTGCGCCATTAGAATGCGAAAGCACATGGGTACATATGGCCCCCTGGGAGGCATTCTAATGGCGCACTGCAGGCCATACTAATGGCACACTACATGGTGCGCCATTAGAACACCAGATACTAATGGCGCACCGGTGGTGCGCCATTAGAATTTAATTCTAATGGCGTCATGCTAGTGGTGCGCCGGTAGTGCGCCATTAGAAGGCAAATTCGGTGCGCAACTAGCATGCCTTTTCCTAGTAGTACCATGAGTTCTAGGAAGATAAGATGCATAATAGATAAACATCACATGCAATCAAAATATGTGACATGATATGGCCATCATCATCTTATGCCTTTGATCTCCATCTCCAAAACATCGTCATGATTTCCATCGTCACCGGCATGACACCATGATCTACATTATCTTGATCTATATCAATGTGTCGTCACATGGTCGTCTCGCCAACTATTGCTCTTGCAACTATTGCTATTGCATAGCGATAATTGTAAAGCAATTATTTGGCGCTTTCATCTTATGCAATAAAGAGACAACCATAACGCTTCTGCCAGCTGCCGATAACTTCAACAAAACATGATCATCTTATACAACAACTTTTATCTCATCACGTCTTGACCATATCACATCACAACATGCCTTGCAAAAACAAGTTAGACGTCCTCTACTTTGTTGTTGCAAGTTTTACGTGGCTGCTACGGGCTTAGCAAGAACCGTTCTTACCTACGCATCAAAACCACAACGATAGTTTGTCAAGTTGGTGCTGTTTTAAACTTCTCAAGGACCGGGCGTAGCCACACTTGGTTCAACTAAAGTTGGAGAAACTGACACCCGCTAGTCACCTGTGTGCATAGCACGGCGGTAAAACCAGTCTCGCGTAAGCGTACGCGTAATGTCGGTCTGGGCCGCTTCATCCAACAATACCGCCGAACCAAAGTGTGACATGCTGGTAAGTAGTATGACTTATATCGCCCACAACTCACTTGTGTTCTACTGGTGCATAACATCAACGCATAAAACCTAGGCTCAGATGCCACTGTTGGGGAACGTAGTAATTTCAAAAAAATTCCTACGCACACGCAAGATCATGGTGATGCATAGCAACGAGAGGGGAGAGTGTTGTCTACGTACCCTCGTAGACCGGAAGCGGAAGTGTTAGCACAACGCGGTTGATGTAGTCATACGTCTTCACGGCCCAACCGATCAAGCACCGAAACTACGGCACCTCCGAGTTCTAGCACACGTTCAGCTCGATGACGATCCCCGGACTCCGATCCAGCAAAGTGTCGGGGATGAGTTCCATCAGCACGACGGCATGGTGACGATCTTGATGTTTTTCGGTCGCAGGGCTTCGCCTAAGCACTGCTACAATATTATCGAGGACTATGGTGGAGGGGGACACCGCACACGACTAAGAGATCAATGATCAACTGTTGTCTCCATGGGGTGCCCCTCTGCCCCCGTATATAAAGGAGTGGAGGAGGGGGCCGGCCAAGGAGGGTGGCGCGCCCTAGGGGGGAGTCCAATTCCCACAGGGAGTAGGACTCCCATTTTTCCTATTAGGAGTAGGAGAGGGAAGGAAGAGGAAGGAGGGAGGAAGGAAAGGGGGGCCCGGCCCCCCTCCCAATTCGCATTGGGCTTGGGGGGGGGCGCCCCCTCCCTTTCTCCTTTCCCCTCCTTTCCACTAAGGCCCAATAAGGCCCATATACCTCCCGGGGGGTTCCGATAACCTCCCGGTGATCCGGTATTGTCCCAATCTCACCCGGAACCTTTCCGCTGTCCAAATATAGCCGTCCAATATATCGATCTTTATGTCTCGGCCATTTCGAGACTCCTCGTCAAGTCCGTGATCACATCCGAGACTCCGAACAACCTTCGGTACATCAAAATATATAAACTCATAATGAAACTGTCATCGTAACGTTAAGCGTGCGGACCCTACGGGTTCGAGAACAATGTAGACATGACCGAGACACGTCTCCGGTCAATAACCAATAGCGGAACCTGGATGCTCATATTGGCTCCTACATATTCTATGAAGATCTTTATCGGTCAGACCGCATAACAACATACGTTTGTTCCCTTTGTCATCGGTATGTTACTTGCCCGAGATTCGATCGTCGGTATCTCAATACCTAGTTCAATATCGTTACCGGCAAGTCTCTTTACTCGTTCCGTAATGCATCATCTCGCAACTAACTCAATAGTTGCAATGCTTGCAAGGCTTATAGTGATGTGCATTACCGAGTGGGCCCAGAGATACCTCTCCGACAATCGGAGTGACAAATCCTAATCTCGAAATACTGCAACCCAACAAGTACCTTCAGAGACACCTGTAGAGCACCTTTATAATCACCCAGTTACGTTGTGACGTTTGGTAGCACACAAAGTGTTCCTCCGGTAAACGGGAGTTGCATAATCTCATAGTCATAGGAACATGTATAAGTCATGAAGAAAGCAATAGCAATAAACTAAACGATCAAGTGCTATGCTAACGGAATGGGTCAAGTCAATCACATCATTCTCCTAATGATGTGATCCCGTTAATCAAATGACAACTCTTTGTCTAGGGCTAGGAAACATAACCATCTTTGATCGACGAGCTAGTCAAGTAGAGGCATACTAGTGACACTCTGTTTGTCTATGTATTCACACATGTATCTTGTTTCCGGTTAATACAATTCTAGCATGAATAAGAAACATTTATCATGATATAAGGAAATAAATAATAACTTTATTATTGCTTCTAGGGCATATTTCCTTCAGATAGTGTGAAGCCAATCAGAACAAGCAGTCACTCAGTGAAGACAAAAGATAATGCAATCATACAATGACTTCACCAGGGCCAACCATAAGTAAAGCAAAGGGAAGGATGAAACTAGTGACTCGTTGAAGACAATGATTTGTTGGACCAGTTCCAGTTGCTGTGACAATTGTACGTCTGGTTAGGGAGGCTGAGATTCAACTCAGAAGACCGCGTCTTCACCTTATTCCCCTTGAGCTAAGGACACCCAGTCCTCACCCAATCACTCTGGTAAGTCTTCAAGGTAGACTTCCAAACCTTCACAGACTTCGTTCACTGGCGATCCACAATGACTCTTGGATGCTTAGAACGCGATGCCTAACCGGCTGGAGGATTCACAGTCCTCAAGTGTAATAAGTCTTCAGATCACACAGACAGGAAGACTTAAGTGATGCCTAACACTCTTTGGCTCTGGGTGTTTAGGGCTTTATCCTCGCAGGGAATTCTCTCTCAAAGGCTTCGAGGTGGGTTGCTCTCAAACGACAAAAGCCATGTACTAACTCTGAGCAGCCAACCGTTTATGGTTGTAGGGGGTGGGCTATTTATCGCCACTAGGCAACCCGACCTGATTTGTCCGAAATGACCCTGGGTCACTAAGGAACTGACACGTGTTCCAACGGTCAGATTTCAAACACACATGGCAACTTTACTTGGGCTACAAGCAAAGTTGACTTGTCCGACTCTGGACAAGTTTCGCTCTCATAGTCTTCACTCGAAGACATAGGTTTTGGTTAAGCATCACTTCAGTCATTCTGACTGGTTCTCTTGGACCCCACTTAATAATACGGTGGTTCCTATGACTCAATAAAGGAGAAAAGGAACTACGAAAGATCTGAGTCTTCGAGCTCCATAGGCTTCATGCGATGTCTTCTCCTGTCATAGTCTTCAATGAGAATATCTTCATATACCACCTTTGACATCAATGTCTTCATACATTTTAGGGGTCATCTCTGGTAGGAAAACCGAATCAATGAGGGACTTCTACCTGTGTTATCCTACAATTCTCACAAACACATTAGTCCCTCAACTAGGTTTGTCGTCAATACTCCAAAACCAACTAGGGGTGGCACTAGATGCACTTACAATCTCCCCCTTTTTGGTGATTGATGACAAACTAGTTGAAGTTTTCAACGGGGAATATAATATGTGAAATTGTAAAGGATAAGGAATTGTCTTCATTAGTTGCAAGGGCTCCCCCTGAAGATGTGCATATAAGTAATTTGCTTTTGGAATGCAAATGCACATGGCAGGTTGTACTCGTGGAGATCCTCTTCAACTTATGATGACAATTCATTATGCATGAGAAGGTATGTGAAGATAATGACATGCATAATGGAAAATGGACCTCTGCAAAATGATCTAAGTGCGGAATTTATCGTCGCACATGCGGAATTTATCGTCGCATCACGAAGTAGCAATTAAGTAGCAGACGACCATCGAGTTTAGGTGTTACAACTCAAAGAACCAAATGTATCAAAACGAGAGTTGTAAACATGAGGCAAAATATAAAGCAACCGCCCATGTGGACCTGCTTGAAGACTATCAAACTCATATGCTTCTCCCCCTTTTGTCAATAAGGACCAAAAAGGTTTGAAGACATAGAGCATCTACTCGTTCCGATGAAGAGTAGGTGAAGCAGCAGGGTCGTCGGTGGTGTTCGGCGGTGCAGAAGAACTTGGAGCAGTGTCGAAGCGTGCTGAAGGAGGTGGCGGTGAAGTAGCATCATCTTCGTCCTCGATCACTCTGGCCTTCACAGTTGCAGCAGAGGAAGAGAACTCATAGTCTTCAAGAGATGGAGTTCGTCGCAGCACTGCCCTTCGAGGAGGTGTGGAGTCAAACTTGAAGCGTTCAGAGAAGCCATCCTCTTGAAGATCATCTTCAGAGCACATAAGCATCAGCCCTTTCCATGTGCATCGAGAGGTTTCATGGGCAACAAAGGCATTCTTGGTGGCAAGATTGCAAATGCGGTTGACATCCACCAAGAGGCTTTGCATTTGGCACTTCAGCCAGTCATGATGCCTATCCTGTTTCTGATGAAGAGCCACAAGAAGCTCTCGGTCGTTGAGAACACGAGATCACTTCTTGGGTCGTTGCCCAATAGTGCTTTCGGTGGCTTCGGTAAGGGCACGATGAGGTGCACATGTAGTTCCAGCCAGAGGATAAACACGGGTGACTGCTTCAACTCCTTCAATGTTCTGAGAGAAACTTTGATGCTCCGCATTCTAAAGACTAAGAGGCTCCTTGGCAGGTTTAGGATAAATGGCTTCAACGGACATATCCACATCAGGCAGAAAGATCCGATGATTGCGAGCAGATGGCTGATATGAGATAGCGGAGTGGAGTTTAATCAGCCGCATTATCCATGGAGCGTAGAACTTCAAGCCAAAAAGATCAGAGCCTGATGCAGCAAGTTGGCGGATGAAGAAGTCCTGTGCATTGAAGCATTTGCCATGAAGAATATAGAAGACCAAAGTCTTCATTGCACCTTCCAGCTTGGCATGTGGAGAATGTCCTTTGATGGGCCAGAGAGTTCGCCTTATGATGTGATAAATAGTCCTAGGCAGATACTCAAGGTCTTCAACAAGGAACTCCTTAGGATATGCAGCATCTTGTGGCAATGGCTTCATCATACTGAGCATCTGACTCATGTTTGGTTCAGGCTTCTGAAAGATGCTCTCCATAGCTTCACTGTGAAGCTGACAGCCAGGTTCGTAGAGATCGCCAGGAGTGGGTAGACCAGTGAGCTCAATGATATCAAAGGCTTTGGCTTCGTGATGAACATTTCCTGTCATCCACTCCAGGACCCAAGTCCTCGGATCTCTGTTGTACCCACGGATGTGAAGTGTGGCATAGAATTGGAGCAGCAACTCTTCATTGCAGTGCTCTTGGTCGGTGACAAACGGCAACAATCCAACCTCTTTGAAGCAATCCAGAGCTTCTTCTAGACAGGGCAGACCAGCTATTGCTTCGATGTCAAGACGCTTATGTGGGAAGATGCGACCTTGATTGTACAGAATGTAGGAGTAATAGCTTCGCTGCGGATAGCTCCAGAACCGATCACAAGATATTCTTTCCCTTGAGTAGGGGTTCTTGGAGCTATTGAAGAAAGTGTTGTCTGCTTTGAAGCCATTGACATTGAAGGATCCAGGTGCTGATGCAGGACCTGGAAACCTGGGCATCCTTGGAATTGGTTTCTGTACCTGAGGCCTGTGCTCAACATGGTAGTCAAACTGAGGACCAGCAGCAGGCGCAGAACAGAAGCAGTAGCATCATTGGCTTCGCTGACTTCTGGTGCTTGGGTTGGTGAAGGCTCCACATTGGCTTCAGCTATGACAGCGTCAGTGGCGTCGGTGGCAACCTCAAGATTCTCAACCTCCACTTGATGAGCTGGAGGGTCGGTCACAGTCACGTTCTCCTCGAGAACAGCTTCTGGGTGAGACGGGGGTGTAGCAACTCTTGGGGTTTCTTCTTCATCGGCTGATGCAGCCGGAATGTCTTCAGCAGCTTTAGCTTCAGACTTGGAGACTGGAGGCCTTGGTCCTTTGCGAAGCCTGCGTAACGCTGGCGACGCCTGTGGAGTTGAGTTGGCTGGGCCTCAAGGTCATCTTCCTCTTGTGCTTGTGGGTGATCAGCCCATGATGCATCCTGAGAAATTGGCGTTAGAGGACGACCAATGCTGATGAGTTCGCTGTGCGTTAGCACAGGCGATGATACCTGTTGGTGCTCGATCTGAGAAAGAACTGCATCATCTTCAACATGGTCATGGTGACCAATGTCTTCAGCAGCGGTGGGATCAGCTGCTGGAAAGTCTTCAGGATCATGAGCCTCTGTGAAAGCAGGCTCATGGACAGTCAGTTGGCGCTCTTGATGTTGAGTGGCTGGGCGAACCATGGAGATGGGTTCAACAATTAAGGGCTCTGTGGGAGCAGCCCGTTCCTTCTTGGTCTTCTGCTTCTTCTTGGAGGGAGCAGTAGTAGAGGCTTCAGGATGTTTCCTCTTTCTGGCTTCAGCCTCAGCAGTCCTCGTCTTCTTCAGTTCTGAAGCGGTAGACCTGGCTTTTGGCTTCGAGCGAGTCATGCTGGTTGGGAAGACAATGGGATGTGCTTCCTGCCTTGGTGCGTTGGGTTCGGCCATAGCAGGTTTCTTCTTCTTCTTCTTCTTCTTCTTCTTCTTCTTCTTCTTCTTCTTCTTCTTCTTCTTCTTCTTCTTCTTCTGCTTTGCAGCCATCCTGGGGTCAATGCCAGGACACCCAAGGGCCTTGTGCTTCTCAGCCTCATTGTAGGCTTGCACACACTTGTCAGCCAGGCTCTTCATGCGCTCTCAAGAACCTTGAGCTTCTTGACGCTTCTTGAGAAAGGCTTCTTTAAGCTCGTGCAGCATGATCTTGAAGTTCTTGACCTCTTGCACGCTGAGCTTGGCCATATGCTTCTTGAACTGAGCTTTCTCAAAGTCAATCTTCTGCTTCAGTTCGACGATGCGCTGAGCTAGAGCTAGCTCTGAAGCAATGGCGCCATGGAAGGCGACACTGAGACCAATGGGAAGTTGCAGGTCTTCAAAGCTGAGGTTGGGCGTTTCAAACCACTCATCGATGAAGTCGTGGATGATTGCCACGTCAAAGAGAGGCAAATTGTTGAAGATTTCTGCTTCTTCTTTGCTCTTGATCAGTTGCTCAAGAGCGTCATCTGCAAGATCTTCATCACTGGACAGATCAATGGCATCGTTGCGCAGAATAGCAGCAGCAGTCAGTTCTTGCCTGGTGTGTGGCAGAGGCATCTTGACTTTTTGGGGCTTGGAGATGCGTGACAGATCTTCAGACTGCACACTGTCTTCAGGAGGTGCAGTAGCCAGTGGCTTCACCCGTGAGATTTTTGGTGGAGCAGCTGATCTTGAAGCCTTGGCCTTCTTTGGCTTCTGCGGCTTTGGAGTAGGAGCTGGGGCTTCATCAGTGTCAGCATCATCATCAGAATGATCCACTTTGGCACCTTGAAGTGAGATGTGAGTGATGAGGCCATCAAGGTTGTAGAAAGGACCGATGACATTGGGTTCTGCATCGCGTGTGCCGTCAGCCCGGGGAGCAGAAGGACCAGGGTTGAAGTCTAGTCCCAATGACTTCTTGTTTTCCTTGGCCGATGCCTTTGCGTGCTGGAAGTTGCGCTTGAAGAGATTATCGTCACGACACCATAGCAATGATGATGGGTCGGCATCTTCAGGCTGAGGTCCACGGACCATACACAGATAGAAACCCTGAGCAATAGCTTCAGCTCTGTTCTTGGGTGGAAGGCCTCGGAAGAGAATATCACCCCAAGGACTTTTGATAGCACTCTTCTCAGCATATTCCTTGGTCACGAATCTGTATTTGTACCACTGTTCTGCCCAATATCTTCGAATCCACTGGATTCTGGTCTTGCGCTGATTATAATCCTCTTCAGGATCTGTCTTGTAAAGCTCTAAGAGGTCATCAGGCAAATATCTTGATGTTCCCCCACGACGCAGTCTGCCTCCCTTCCTTGCAGATTTCTCTGTAGCCATGAACTTTAAACTGAATGGCTTCAACACGTTCAAAGGCTTCAGAGGCTTTCGCTTGCTGGACAAACAAGAACTGGCTTCGGGAGAATTTATATGATGTTGTAAGAATTCTGCAAATGAATGCAGACTATGAGAACCAAGGGATTCTACCACGGACATGTACCCGTGACAGCATTAAGGTGCGAGTGAAGGGGAAGAGGTCATATGCATTCTCAGAAGATTTTGAAGATAAATCGGTTTAGAAGACATTGACCTCATCGTGCGAAGACATTCACTCATAGATAAGGAGTTGGTTCCAGATTTGTACAAATCCAGAGATCAGTACAAGTGAGGAATCTAACTGCTTTGTGAAGCATAAGTGAACATACTAGGCATAATATGAGATGCAGTTTGAAGTGGATCCAACATGTGTGAACAGAAACTAGTTGTGGTAGAAAGTGAAAAATCTGTAGGATCAAAGGGGCCGTAAAAAGGAAGTTTTATTTACCACACAAGGAACTGCTAGACGGAGTGGAAGAGGAGGCCGAGTAGTTCGATCGTCCGTGCCCTAACTTGGCGACGAAGGACACCTACGGCGACGGCGAAGAGGACGATGTCCGCGGTCGGTGTGAAGACGGCGTCGGAGAGGTTGCGGCAGCTAAGCGCTTCGTCGCCGGCATCGTCGAGGGCTAGCGGTGGCGCTAGGGTTCATGCGAGAGTGGAAGAAGAGATAATGACTGTGGTGAGGCGTGTATTTATAGGGACAGGGGCGGCTCAGTGTTATTACACAGGTGCCCCTGTCGATTCACATCTGAGGAACACGTGGTCATCATGCAGCATATTGGAGGTTGTTCGACGTCCCACGCACGCCTGGATTGTCGGGTGGTCGCTCCCACTTCTCCGGGTTTCAGGTGAAGGAATGAGCATTGAAAACGGACTTAATGTTTGTCTCTGTATCTTCTGCTGACAAGGACGCAGAGAAGACATTTGACAATTTTAGTAGAATGCATATGATTTGGAGATATAGAGTTTGAGTGTTTGCTTCATCCACAGAAGCTGAGCGCAGCAAGATCCAGCAGCAATGTATTCAGATTCAGCAGTGGAGAGAGATACATAGTTCTGCTTCTTTGAAGACCAACATACAAGTGAACGTCCCAGAAAATGACATGTGCCTGATGTAGACTTGCGATCCACCTTGTCACCAGCATAATCAGCATATGAGAATCCAACCAGATCAAACTCTGAGCCCTTTGGATACCATAATACTAGAGTTGGGGTGTGAGCCAAATATCGAACAATTCGCTTCACAGCTAAGTGATGCGACTCCTTTGGTGCCGCTTGGAATCGAGCACACATGCAAACACTAAGCATAATATCTGGCCTAGATGCACATAGATAAAGTAAAGAACCAATCATGGACTGGTATACCTTTTGATCGAACTCTTTACCATTGTCGTCGGGACCCAGATGATGTTTGGCTAGCATTGGCGTCGTGAAGCCTTTGCAGTCTTGCATACTGAACTTCTTCAGGCAATCTTTGAGATACTTCTCTTGAGATATGAAGATGCCGTTGCGTTGCTGTCGTATTTGAAGACCGAGGAAGAACTTCAGCTATCCCATCATGGACATCTGATATTGCTCTTGCATCATATATCCAAACTCTTCACTGTACTTCTGATTGGTGCAGCCAAAGATAATGTCATCCACATATATTTGGCACACAAACAGTTCACCATCATATGTCTTCGTGAAGAGAGTGGGGTCGAGGGAACCAGTATGAAGCCTTTGCTCTTCAGGAAGTATTTGAGTGTGTCATACCAAGCCCGAGGGGCTTGTTTGAGGCCATATAGTGCCTTGTTGAGCTTTTATACCATGTCAGGATGTTTTGGATCTTCAAAGCCAGGCGGTTGTGCAACATACACTTCTTCTTCAATCTTGCCATTGAGAAAAGCGCTCTTGACATCCATTTGATATAGAAGTATGTTATGATGATTTGCATAGCCAGCAGTATGCGTATGGCTTCAAGTCGAGCCACAGGAGCAAATGTTTCACCGAAGTCAATCCCTTCCACTTGAGTATATCCTTGAGCAACGAGACGAGCTTTGTTTCTGACAACTTGACCATGCTCATCTTGCTTGTTGCGGTATATCCATTTGGTGCCTATTATATTGTGCTTCCGAGGATCAGGATGCTTAACCAGTTCCCATACATTATTCAGCTCAAACTGTTGAAGCTCTTCTTGCATAGCTTGAATCCATTCAGGTTCCATGAAGGCTTCTTCAACTTTCTTGGGTTCTGTTATTGAGATGAATGCGAAGTGCCCACAGAAATTTGCTAGCTGTGTTGCCCTTGAACGAGTGAGCAGACCGGGTGCGTTGATGCTATCAATTATTCTCTCAATCCGCACTTCATTCGCAACACGAGGATGTACAGGGCGAAGATTTTGCTCTTGTTCATCATTGTCATTGTTAGAGGGATTGTCTTTAGGCTGAGCATTGTCTTCAGGTTGATCAGGTGCGGAGATGATAAGTTCCTCTTCAGGTTGAGCTTCAGAGGGTATGATTTCTCTAGTTCCCATTAGTTTGATTGATTCACTGGATGGAACTTCATCTAGCACATTTGGCAGGTGCTCTCTTTGTGAACCGTTAGTCTCATCGAACTGCACATCCACTGTTTCAACCACTTTATAATGAAAGAGATTGAAGACTCTGTATTAGTGCGAATCCTTTCCATATCCAAGCATAAAGCCCTCATGTGCTTTTGGTGCAAATTTTGAAGTGTGATGTGGATCCTTGATCCAGCACCTGGCGCCAAATACTCTGAAGTAACTGACATTTGGCTTCTTGCCAGTAAGGATCTCATAAGATGTCTTGTTCAGAAGCTTGTGAAGATAAACACGATTGATTGTATGGCATGCAGTATCAATGGCTTCAGACCAGAATGTTCTTGGAGTCTTGTATTCATCAAGCATCGTTCGGGCCATCTCAATGAGTGTTCTGTTCTTGCGTTCGACGACGCCATTCTCCTGTGGCGTGTACGGGGCTGAGAATTCATGTGTGATGCCCAAAGTATCAAGATATGTATCAAGGCCAGTGTTCTTGAATTCAGTGCCATTGTCACTTCTGATGTGCTTTATCTTGGCGCCATAGTTGTTCATTGCTCGATTTGCGAAGCGTCTGAAGACATCTTGCACTTCAGTCTTGTAGAGGATTATGTGCACCCAAGTATATCTAGAATAAGCATCAACAATGACAAAGCCATAGAGACAAGCAGTAGTAGTAAGAGTTGAGTAATGAGTGGGACCAAAAAGATCCATGTGGAGCAGTTCGAAGGGTCGAGTTGTTGTCATGATTGTCTTCGAGGGATGTTTGGCCCTCGTCATCTTTCCTGCTTCACAGGCACCGCATAAGTGATCTTTCTTGAACTTGACGCCCTCGATGCCTATGGCATGCTTCTTCTTTGCAAGGGTGTGGAGGTTCCTCATGCCAGCATGCCCTAGCCTCCGATGCCAGAGCCAGCATTCTGAAGCTTTTGCTAGAAGACATACAGCAAGCTGTGGTCCTGCTGAGAAATCTACCACGTACAAATCATCCTTCCTATACCCTTCAAACACTAGAGACTTGTCAGATTCCATTAGAACAAGGCAACGATATTTTCCAAACATTACGATCATATTTAAATCGCAAAGCATTGAGACAGACATTAAGTTGAAGCCAAGGGATTCAACAAGCATGACTTTATCCATGTGTTGATCCTTTGAGATTGCAACTCTACCTAAACCCAATACCTTACTTTTACCAGTGTCAGCAAATGTGATGTGACTCTTGTCGGATGGACGTAAGGTTGAGTCCATAAGAAGGCTTCTTTTGCCAGTCATGTGATTGGTACACCCACTATCAGTAATCCATTCTGAAGCAGCTGGTGTCGTACCCTACAGTGCAGTTAGGGGGATAGGCTTCACGAAGAGAATTGTGAAGCAAAAACATTTGACAAACCAGTGGGTTATGAAAGCTTAGATCGATATTAGGACTGATAGGGAGAGTAGCAAGCGATTCAGGAATGAAGTACATAATAAGACCATTCGGTCATTTGATCTTGCACCCTACAAGATGTTTAAGGTCCCCAGCAATAGCGTCAGACGATTTTGGTTTTCTGCTGGAGACCCTTCCCTGCAAAAGAGAGTTAAGCTTTCTTAGCCACCCACATCTTCAAGGGTGGCTTAGAAGCAATAGGTCTAAGTGCAGCGTCTGAGAACTTTGGCTTTGGAGCCCTAGCAAAAAGTCTTGCAGGCGGACAATAGTACTCATAAGAATAAGTAGAATAGTTCTTGGTCTTATGAACATGGCGGTTTGATGAACCGCGCTCATATTCATAGGCCTGAGTATGGTTTCCCTGCAAAACATTTGCGTTAGTGCGACTCAGGTGAGTCCTCTGTCTGTATGAAGCCTTTGGACCGTATGAAGCCTGTGGTCTGGGGTTTGTCTTCTTCACCTGTGGTGTCATGATGACATTCACAGGAAGATTCTCCAAACACTTTTTCGGCACCCAGATCTTCTTCATAGGCGGTCCATTCCTGCAGTTAGTACCAATATACCTAGCAAACACTTCACCATTCTGATTCTTAAACAGTTTATAGTTTGCATCAAAGGATTCATCAATGACAATGGGGTTAGCACAAGTGAAGCCAGATAGAGTGGATGGATCTACTGAAGGTTCCTTTGCAGCAACCCATGTGGTTTTGGGGTACTGCTCAGGTTTCCAGTAAGAGCCATCAACATTCATTTTCCTTACGAACCCAACACCCTCTTTCCTCGGGTTTCGGTTCAGGATCTGCCTTTTGAGGACATCACATAGTGTCTGATGCCCTTTAAGACTTTTGTACATCCCTGTTTCAACCAATGTCTTCAACCTAGCATTCTCATCAGCAATAGCAGTGGTATCCTCAGCAGAGGGGTTAGTTCCCACATCAACATTTGAAGATATTGCAACAGTAGCAGCAGTAGAACATTCAGCAACAGAGGTAGCATTATCACGCTCAATGCATTTAAGACATGGTGGTTCAAATCTTTCCTGAGCTGAACTGATCTGTTTGGCGTGAAGCGACTCGTTTTCTTTCTGAAGATCTTCATGAGCCGCTCTCAATTTCTCAAGATCTTGCTTCCATTGAAGATAATAATAGGAAAGCCTTTCATGAGCTGTGGAGAGCGTTTCATGACGACTTTCAAGTTCCTCATACTTAACATGAAGATTTTTTATGTCTTTAATTAAGGACTGAGATCGAGTCATTTCAGCGTCTAACAGATCATCGCTTTTGTCTAACAGTTTTTGAATGTGTTCCATGGTTTTCTGTTGTTCAGTTGCAATTTTAGCGAGTGTTTTGTAGCTGGGTTTGGAACCACAATCAGAGTCATCGTCACTAGATGTTTGATAGTGAGTAGTGCGTGTGTTTACCTTGGCACCGCGTGCCATGAAGTAGTAGGTAGGAGTGGAGTAGTCTTTGTCATTTGCATAGGTGTCGGTGATGGAGTCATTGTCTTCAATGTTGAAGATGGACTTGGCAACGTATGCTGTAGCTAGACTCGCAATGCCTGAATCGGACTCCTCCTCAGACTCCACCTCCGCCTCCTCAGAAGCGGACTCCTCCTCTGAATCCATTTCCTTGCCAACAAACGCACGTGCCTTGCCATATGAGCTCTTCTTGTGTGATGAAGACTTTGAGGAGGACTTGGCAGAAGACTTTGAGTATTTCTTCTTCTTCTTCTTCTTGTTATCAGAATCATACTCCTTGCTCTTCTTTTTCTTCTTGTTCTCAATGTCCCACTGCGGACACTCAGAGATGTAGTGGCCAGGTTTCTTGCACTTGTGGCATGTTTTCTTCTTGTAGTCATGAGCAGAAGCTTCATCATTCCTTGAGCTTGATCGTGAAGACTTTCTGAAGCCTTTCTTCTTGGTGACTTTTTGGAACTTCTTCACAAGCATAGCAAGTTCCTTTCCAATGTCTTCAGGATCATCAGAACTGCTGTCAGATTCTTCTTTAGATGAGGAGACAGCTTTTGCCTTCAAGGCTCGAGTTCGCCCATAGTTTGGACCGTAGATATCTCTTTTCTCAGAAAGCTGAAACTCATGTGTGTTGAGCCTCTTAAGTATGTCATAAGGATCGAGTGTCTTGAAATCAGGACGTTCTTGAATCATCAGGGCTAGGGTGTCAAACGAACTGTCAAGTGATCTCAGTAGTGTCTTGACGACTTCATGCTTGGTGATCTCAGTAGCGCCGAGGGCTTGAAGCTCATTTGTGATGTTAGTGAGTTGATCAAACGTGAGCTAGACATTCTCATTGTCATTTCTCTTGTAGCGGTTGAAGAGGTTGCGAAGGACACTGATTCTCTGATCTCTCTGGGTTGAGACACCTTCGTTGACCTTGGAGACCAGTCCCAGACTAGCTTAGATGTTTCCAAAGCACTCACGCGGCCATACTATCCTTTGGTCAGATGACCATGGATGATATTCTTGGCAGTAGAATCCAGTTGAACGAACTTCTTCACGTCTGCAGCAGTGACACCTTCTCTAGCCTTGGGAACGCCGTTCTTGACGACATACCATAGGTCGACGTCAATGGCTTCAAGATGCATGCGCATCTTATTTTTCCAGTAGGGATATTCAGTTCCATCGAAGACGGGGCACGCAGCGGAGACTTTAATTATCCCTGCAGTCAACATAGCTAAAACTCCAGGTGGTTAAACCGAATCACACAGACCTTGCTCTGATACCAATTGAAAGTGCGTTATATCGACTAGAGGGGGTGAATAGGCGATTTTTATGAAAGTCTTCAAAACGTGGAAGTTTCAAAGACAAACGATAGAAATAAACCTATTACCATGCAGCGGAAGGTAGACTACACTAGGCAAACCATAGTCAAGTATTCAATGAGGTGAAAGCACAATGACTAATAGTAGCTAGGTAGTAAGGATCAGGTAGGAAGATATTATGAGGCCGATCAAAACAAGCAGTCACTCAGTGAAGACAGAAGATAGTGCAATCATACAATGACTTCACAAGGACCAACAGTAAGTAAAGGGAAGGGAAGGATGAAACCAGTGACTCGTTGAAGACAATGATTTGTTGGACTAGTTCCAGTTGCTGTGACAACTGTATGTCTGGTTAGGGCAGCTAGGTATTTAAACCTGAGGACACACAGTCCCGGACACCCAGTCCTGAACATGCAGCTCAGGACACCCAGTCCTCATCGTATTCCCCTTGAGCTAAGGTCACACAGACCTTGCCCAATCACTCTGGTAAGTCTTCAAGGTAGACTCCCAAACCTTCACAGACTTCGTTCACTGGTGATCCACAATGTCTCTTGGATGCTAAGAATGCGACGCCTAACCGGCTGGAGGATTCACAGTCCTCAAGTGTAATAAGTCTTCAGATCACACAGACAAGAAGACTTAAGTGATGCCTAACACTCTTTGGCTCTGGGTGGTTAGGGCTTTATCCTCGCAAGGAATTCTCTCTCAAAGGTTTCGAGGTGGGTTGCTCTCAAACGACAAAAGCCGTACTCTAACTCTAAGCAGCCAACCATTTATGGTTATAGGGGGTGGGCTATTTATAGCCACTAGGCAACCCGACCTGATTTGTCCGAAATGACCCTGGGTCACTAAGGAACTGACACGTGTTCCAACGGTCAGATTTCAAACACACACGACAACTTTACTTGGGCTACAAGCAAAGCTGACTTGTCCGACTCTGGACAAGTTTCGCTCTCATAGTCTTCACTCGAAGACATAGGTTTTGGTTAAGCATGACTTCAGTCATTCTGACTAGTTCTCTTGGACCCCATTTAACAGTACGGTGGTTCCTATGACTCAATAAAGGAGAAAAGGAACTACGAAAGATCTGATTCTTCGAGCTTCATTGGCTTCATGCGATGTCTTCTCTTGTCATAGTCTTCAATGAGAATATCTTCATATACCACCTTTGACATCAATGTCTTCATACATTTTTAGGGGTCATCTCTGGTAGGAAAACCGAATCAATGAGGGACTTGTACCTGTGTTATCCTGCAATTCTCACAAACACATTAGTCCCTCAACTAAGTTTGTTGTCAATACTCCAAAACCAACTAGGGGTGGCACTAAATGCACTTACACAGCTTAGCAACAATGGCTCCATGGAATGGGACGCTTAGGCCAATCGGAAGCTGAAGATCGTCAAAGCTGACATTTGGGCTATCAAACCATTCATCAATTAATGTGTTGATGATTTCAACATCAAAGAGAGGAAGGTCATTGAAGATTTCCGCCTCTTGCTTGCTCTTGATCAGCTGCTCAAGAGCATCATCGCCAAGATCGTCATCGCTAGACAGATCAATGGCGTCATTGCGCAGAATAGCAGCAGCAGTCAGTTCTTGGCTAGTGGGTTGCAAGGGCATCTTCCCTCTGGAGGGCTTGGAGATGCGTGACAAATCTTCATACTGCACACTGTGTTCAGGAGGTGCAGTGGCCAGAGGCTTCGCCTGTAAGACCTTTGGTGCAGGAGCAGGCTTTGAAGCTTTAGGCTTTTTCAGTTTTCTTTGGCTTCGGTGGTGCAGGCGCTTCATCAGATTCAGCGTCGTCTGCAGGCTCATCCATGGCTATCCCTTGAACCATGATATGAGTGATGAGACCTTCCAGGTTGTAGAAGGGCCCACCAAGATTGGGTTCAGCTTCGCATGTGCCATCGGCATGAGGAGCAGAGGGGCCTGGATTGAAGTCTAAGCCTCGTGACTTCTTGTTCTCTTTGGCCGAGTTCCTGGCAAACTGAAGGTTGCGCTTGAACAGATTATCATCACGGCACCACAGTAATGAAGATGGGTCTGCATCTGCAGGCTGTGGTCCACGGACCATGCAAGGATAGAAGCCTTGTTCAATGGCTTCAGCTTTGGACCTGGCTTGAAGATTTCTGTATAGAATGTCTCCCCATGGTCATTTGATGGCATTCTTCTCAGCATACTCCTGGGTCACGAACCTGTACTTGAACCACTGTTCTGCCCAATATCTTCGAATCCATTGGATTCGGGTTTTTCGCTGATTGTAGTCCTCCTCTGGATCTGTCTTGTACAGCTCATAGAGGTCAGGAGGCAAATCTCTTGAAGTGTTGCCACGACGCTGTCTGCCACCCTTCCTTGCAGATTTCTCTGGTGCCATGAAGTTTAAACTGAAAGGCTTCAAAGCTGTCAAAGGCTTCCGTATACTGGTCAGACAAGAACTGGCTTCAGGAGAATTTATATGATGCTGTAAGAATTCTGCAAATGAATGCAGACTATGAGAACCAAGGGATTCTCCCACGGACATGTACCTGTGACAACATTAAGGTGCGAGGGAAGGGGAAGAAGTCATATGCATTCTCAGAAGATTTTGAAGATAAATCAGTTTAGAAGACATTGACCTCATAGTGCGAAGACATTCACTCATAGATAGAGAGTTGGTTCCAGATTTGTACGAATCCACGAATAAGTACAAGTGAGGAATCTAACTACTTTGTGAAGCATAAGTGAACAAACTAGGCATATTATGAGATGCAGTATGAGATAGATTCAACTTGTGTGAATAGAAACTGCTTGTGGTAGAAAGTGATGAATCTATAGGATCAAAGGGGCCGTAAAAAGGAGGTTTTATTTACCACATGAAGAACTGCTAGACGGAGTGGAAGAGGAGGCCGAGCAGTTCGAATCTTCCGATCCCTAACTTGGCGACGGAGGACACCTATGGCGACGGCGGAGAAGATGATGTCCGCGGCCGGCGTGAAGACGGCGTCGGTGAGGTCGCGGCAGCGAAGCGCTTCGTCACCGGCGTCGTCGAGGGCTAGAGGTGGCGCTAGGGTTTGTGCGAGAGTGGGAGAAAGGATAATGACTGTGGTGAGGCATGTATATATAGGGATAGGGACGGCATAGTGTTATTACACAGGTGCCCCTGGCGATTCACATCTGAAGGACACGTGGCTATCATGCAACACATTGGTGGTTGTTCCACGTTCCCACGCATGCCTGGATTGTCGGGTGGTCGTTCCCACTTCTCCGGATTTCAGGTGAAAGGATTTAGCATTGAAAACCAGATTAATGTTTGTCTTTGTGTCTTCTGCTGACAAGGACGTAGAGAAGACAGTTTGACAGTGTCAATTGAATGCATATGATTTGGATAGATATACTTGAGATAGAAGCATAGAGGGGTTAGGGTCCGATCACATTCACTTAGGTCAAAAGATTCAACGTGAAGACATAGCTATAAGTGAATGCTGTAGAGGACAGAAACCAAATGAAGATAAACATGCGAACTTTTAATCATTGAAGACAAGCAAAATGGGAAGATTTTGCAAATGTAACGCCATGAGAAAAACACTTCAAAGGGAAATTTTTTGGTGGTGGCGTTACCCACCATATAGGAAATATTAGACCCAGACACGACGCACAATTATCATGGCGCTCCGAAGTCAAATTCCATATTAATATATTCACACTCAGAATGTAAGTCTTCATTGATTGAAGATATACTTTACTTTGTGTGTTGCACATCTAAGTCATCAACATGCTTAAGTGTTAGGATGTGTGCCTGATCACAGGACATTTGAGGACTCCAAGATATTTAGCTCACAATGTAACTTGCAAAACCTCTTCTCTTCCAAGGGCTTGGTGAAGATATCTGCCAATTGCTCTTCAGTGTTGACGTGTATGATATCAATATCTTCCTTCATAACATGATCTCTGAGAAAGTGATGACGAATTTCAATGTGCTTTGTCTTCGAGTGCTGAACTGGGTTGTTGGCAATCTTGATGGCGCTTTCGTTGTCGCAGTAGAGTGGCACTTGCTTCAGATGGATGCCATAGTCTTAGAGTGTTTGCTTCATCCATAGAAGCTGAGCGCAGCAAGATCTAGCAGCAATGTATTCAGATTCAGCAGTGGAGGGAGATACACAGTTCTGATTCTTTGAAGACCAACATACAAGTGATCATCCCAGAAAATGACATGTGGCTAATGTAGACTTGCGATCTACCTTGTCACCAGCATAGTCAGCATCCAAGAATCCAACTAGATCAAACTCTGAGCCCTTTGGATACCATAATCCTAGTGTAGGGGTGTGAGCCAAATATCTGAGAATTCGCTTCACAGCTAAGTGATGCGATTCCTTTGGTGCCGCTTGGAACCGGCCACACATGCAAACACTAAGCATGATATCTGGCCTAGATACAGATAAATAAAGCAAGGAACCAATCATGGAGCGGGATTCCTTTTGATAGAACTCTTTACCATTGTCGTCGGGACCCAGATGATGTTTGGGTGGCATTGGCGTCGTGTAGCGTTTGCAGCCTTGCATTCCAAATTTCTTCAGGCAATCTTTGAGGTATTTCTCTTGAGATATAAAGATGTCATTGCGTTGCTGACGTATTTGAAGACCAAGGAAGAACTTCAGCTCACCCATCATGGACATCTGATATTGCTCTTGCATCATATATCCAAACTCTTCACTGTATTTCTGATTGGTGCAGCCGAAGATAATGTCATCCACATATATTTGGCACACAAACAGTTCACCATCATATGTCTTCGTGAAGAGAGTGGGATCGAGGGAACCAGGTTTGAAGCCTTTGCTCTTCAGGAAGTCTTTGAGTGTGTCATACCAAGCCCGAGGGGCTTGTTTGAGGCCATACAGTGCCTTGTTGAGCTTGTACACCATGTCAGGATGTTTTGGATCTTCAAAGCCAGGCGGTTGTGCAACATACACTTCTTCTTCAATCTTGCCATTGAGAAAAGCGTTCTTCACATCCATTTGATACAGAAGAATGTTATGATGATTTGCATAGGCCAGCAGTATGCGTATTGCTTCAAGCCTAGCCACAGGAGCAAATGTTTCATCGAAGTCAATCCCTTCAACTTGAGTATATCCTTGAGCAACGAGACAAGCTTTATTTCTGACAAGTTGACGATGCTCATCTTGCTTGTTGCGATATATCCATTTAGTGCCTATTATATTGTGCTTACGAGGATTAGGACGCTTAACCAGTTCCCATACATTATTCAGCTCAAACTGCTGGAGCTCTTCTTGCATAGCTTGAATCCATTCAGGTTCCATGAAGGCTTCATCAACTTTCTTGGGTTCAGATATTGAGACGAATGCGAAGTGCCCACATAAATTTGCTAGTTGTGTTGCCCTTGAATGAGTGAGTGGACCTGGTGCATTGATGCTATCAATTATTCTCTCATTCTGTACTTCATTTGCAACACGAGGATGAACAGGACGAAGATTTTGCTCTTGCTGATCATTGTCATTGTTAGAAGGATTGTCTTCAGGCTAAGCATTGTCTTCAGGTTGATGAGGTGCAGAGATGATAAGTTCCTCTTCTAGCTGAGCTTCAGATGGTATGATTTCTCCAGTTCCCATAAGTCTGATTGATTCACAGGATGGAACTTCATCTAGCACATTTGGCAGGTGCTCTCTTTGCGAGCCGTTAGTCTCATCGAACCGCAAATCCACAGTTTCAACCACTTTATAGTGAAAGAGGTTGAATACTCTGTAGGAGTGCGAATCCTTTCCATATCCAAGCATAAAACCTTCATGTGCTTTCGGTGCAAATTTTGAAGTGTGATGTGGATCCTTGATCCAGCACCTGGCACCAAATACTCTAAAGTAAGTGACATTTGGCTTCTTGCCAGTAAGGACCTCATAGGATGTCTTGTTCAGAAGCTTGTGAAGATAAACACGGCTGATGATATGGCATGTAGTATCAATGGCTTCAGGCCAGAACTTTCTTGGAGTCTTGTATTCATCAAGCATCGTCCGGGCCATCTCAATAAGTGTTCTGATCTTGCGTTCCATGACGCCATTCTGCTTCGACGTGTACAGAGCTGAGAATTCATGTGATGCCCAAAGTATCAAGATAAGTATCTAGGCCAGTGTTCTTGAATTCATTGCTGTGGGAGTCCTGGATTAGGGGGTCTCCGGACAGCCAGACTATCTCCATTGGCCGGACTGTTAGACTATGAAGATACAAGATTGAAGACTTTGTCTCGTGTCCAGATGGGACTCTACTTGGCGTGGAAGGCAAGCTAGGAAACGTGTATATGGATATCTCCTCCTTTGTAACCGAACTTGTGTAACCCTAACCCTCTCCGGTGTCTATATAAACCGGAGGGCTTTAGTTCGTAGGACAACAATCACAACATACAATCATACCATAGGCTAGCTTCTAGGGTTTAGCCTCTCTGATCTCGTGGTAGATCTACTCTTGTAACACCCATATCTTTAATATTAATCAAGCAGGACGTAGGGTTTTACCTCCATCAAGAGGGCCCGAACCTGGGTAAAACTTCATGTCCCTTGCCTCCTGTTACCATCCGGCCTAGACGCACAGTTCTGGACCCCCTACCCGAGATCCGCCGGTTTTGACACCGACATTGGCATTGAGAGTTCCTCTGTGTCGTCGCCGTTAGGCTTGATGGCTCCTACTATCATCAGTAGCGATGTGGTCCAGGGTGAGACTTTTCTCCCCGGACAGATCTTCATATTCGGCGGCTTTGCACTGCGGGCTAATTTGCTTGGCCATCTGGAGCAGATTGAAAGCTACGCCCCTGGCCATCAGGTCAGATTTGGAAGTTTGAACTACACGGCCGACATCCGCGGAGACTTGATCTTTGACGGATTCAAGCCATAGCCGGGCGCGCCGCGCTGTCTCGATGGGCATGACCTAGCTCTGCCACCGGACGGTACTCCAGAGGCCGCGCCCACACCAGCTCCGACCCTTAGTTTGGAGCCAACTGCGCCAATCGAGGACGGGTGGTTAGACACCACCTCGGGGGTGGCAGTCTCAATGGCGATCGAGCCGAACACTAGCGCAAATCTCTGTGCAGCCCATGACTCTAAGGTGCCGGACTCTCTTCCGGAAACCGAACCATCCGCGCCCCTACCAATCGAATCTGATTGGGCGCTGTCATAGAATTCACCGCCACGGATATCTTTCAGCACTCGCCCTTTGGCGACATCCCAAATTCACTGAGGTCTCTCTCTTTGTCAGGAGAGCCCTAGCCAGATTACGGCCAACAGGATTGGGATACGGATGACGAAGAAATTCGACGCCCACCCACCACCCAATTTGTAGCCACTGTCGATGATTTAACCAACATCCTCAACTTCGACTCCATAGACATCGACGGTATGGACAACGATGCTGGAGGCGAAGATGAACCACCACCCATAGGGCGCTGGATGTCCACTTCATCATATGACATATACATGGTGGACACACCAAAAGAAGACGACAACGAGGAACAGAAGGATGCACTGAAGGCTTGTTCCCTCGAGAAGCAATCAAAGAGGTGGCACAGCCGCCGCCCCAAATCCCGCCTCACTATAAATAACGATCACACAGACCCATCGTTGGAGCAGGGCGAATCACTGTCGGACCATGGCAATACGGAGAATCAAACTGAACAAACCAATTCTGTCAAAGATAATAGTCCGGACGACACAACGCCGGACAGGCACCCGGAGCAGCAGAATACCCGTCAAAGGCTTGTTGCCACCCCGAGGAGCCTAAAAAAGCAGAAGCAAAGGCTCAAGGCTGCGCAGGACACACTCCAAATAGCAAAATACTCAACACAGCAGTGAAGTACGGCGACAATCGCCCCACCAAGAGCTACCCAAAGCGGAAGTTGCTACCTGAATTCGATGAGGAGGCCTCAGACCCCTCACAACCAAAAATAAAAACAACCACCTGGCCGGATAGACGACCTCACGGCCAACATAGAGCGGCAAGTAATGCCACTAACAAGACAATACGCGATTCACGCGGGGGCTTGCACCAAAAGGACAGCGCAACCAGATCCATCTATGGACCACGCAAGCACGCCCCAGCATATGATATAACATCTGAACAACGCGGTACACCCAGATACAGGGGTGCCGCACACCCCCTATGTTTCACCGATGAGGTGCTGGATCATGAATTTCCAGAGGGATTCAAACCTGTAAACATAGAGGCATACGACGGAACAACAGACCCTGGGGTCTAGATCGAGGACTATATCCTCCACATCCATATGGCTCGAGGAGATGATCTCCACGCCATCAAATACTTACCACTCAAACTCAAGGGGCCAGCCCGTCACTGGCTCAAAGGCCTCCCCGAAAACTCCATTGGAAGCTGGGCAGAGCTCGAAGACGCTTTTCGGGCAAACTTTCAAGGGACTTATGTCCGACCTCCAGACGCGGATGATTTGATTCATATAACTCAATATCCCGGAGAGTCAGCCCGAAAGCTTTAGAACAGGTTTCTTACTAAAAAGAACCAAATTGTCGACTGTCCGGACCCTGAAGCCTTGGCAGCTTTTAAGAACAGTGTCCGTGACGAATGGCTTGCCCGACACCTTGGCCAAGAAAAGCCGCGCTTGACCCGCTTTTGTGCGGGTGAGGACGGCTGGCTAGCCAGATGCTGCACCAGCGACCCCAGTACATCCGAAGTTAGAGATGGAAACGGGAAATCACGACGCAACAACAATAACAAACGCCGTAACAAAGGAGACAACACGAAGAGCACGACAGTAAATGCCGGATTCAAAAGCTCTCGGCCAGGTCAGAAGCCGCCCTCTAAAGGCACCAGAGACGAACTGTCCAGCCTGAATAAAATTCTGGACCAAATATGTCAGGTCCGTAGCACCCCTGGCAAACCAGCCAATCATACCCACAGAGAATGTTGGGTCTTCAAGCAGTCCGGCAAGCTCAACGCCGTATGCAAGGGGGAGGATACACCAAGCGAAGATGAGGATGAGCCTCTCAAGGTAGACGCTGGGGAACAAAAGAAATTTCCACCAGAAGTCAAAACAGTAAATGTGCTACACGTGATCAATGGAAAAAACAAAACAACACTCCCAGAAAAATACGCCCGAAGGCCTATCACCGCGGAGTCCTGCCACTGGTCGTCTCAACCGATCACTTTCGACCATCGTGATTACTCAGCAAGTATCCGGCGTGCATGATGGGCTGCCCTGGTATTAGACCCAATAATTGACGGATACCGCCTCGCACGAGTCCTGATGGACGGTGGCAGTAGTCTAAACCTGATATACCAGGATACAATCCGCGAAATGGGGGTAGACCCAACAAAAATTCGCCATAGCAATATTACCTTTAAAGGAGTAACGCCAGGCCCAGGGGCTCGCTGCATGGGCTCCCTGCCACTAAAAGTTATATTCGGCTCCCCTGATAACTTTTGTAGCGAACATCTAACCTTCCACATCGCTCCGTTCCAAAGTAGCTATCAAGCACTACTCGGACGCGAAGCTTTCGCTCGCTTTAGTGCAATACCACACTACGCTTCCCTCACACTCAAGATGCCCGGTCCACGTGGCATCATTACAGTGAACGGAAATATTAAGCGATTTCTGCACGCCGAAGAGCGTGCGGCTGCCTTAACAGCCGCACACTAAAAACGGCCTCACCAACTAATTAGCAGGTCGTCACGACCTCGGACACGGTTAAACGAGTCCGGTGCTGCTATTTGCAATTTATACCGGATCAATGATCACACTCCTATTACAATACAAGGGGCTCAACATGCCCAGACAAGTGGCAATTCTTACTCACCTTGCATTACACATGGTTTATTTACAAAACTATCTTTTTGCACGACAGCTTTTTACCTAAGCTCCTCTCTTTTACAGATAATCATCGTGCTACGCCCGTCCAGGATACGGCACAGTGGAGACACAGGCACAGGCGTGCAGCAGGGACCCGCTCCAAGGATTCTTTTTAGATTAAGACCCTGCGTAAACCTTTTTTACTGTCTCTTGTTGATACATATCCACCGAATTCTCGGCACAATTGAGAAGGAGGCTGATGTCTTGGCATGTGGCCACGTCAGAATAATGCATGTACCTGGACACAAGGGGCTTCTTACAAGTGGCACTATTTTAGCCCTGTTCATACCATAAAGACCGAATACCTTAGGGAGTGTTCGGCGTCGCGAGTTCGGCCTTATATGCATCAACTCTGAATCATTATCTTTGATCAAATGTTGGGGTTGCCTAGCTCCTGTGTTTTGGTGCCTTACGTTCCGCTTTACCGGCTAAGGTAGCACCAGGAGAACTACTGCGATTGTGCCCTGGTTCATCCGGACGAGCGCCTCAGTAGAGAAAGCCAAAAACTGACTGTCATGATATAGCGTGAGACTGGTCAACCACTCGATGACCTATCGGAATGTTAGAATTCCTCCGCCTTAACGAAGGGCCATTTTCCGGCCAGGCATATACGCACCCCGCGATCGGGAGAGTGCGAAGCTACCTGGGGCTATCTAGTAGCCCCACTGTCAAACTCCTATGGATAAGTGAAAGTGTTCAAGCATTATAGTCCGTTTGCCTCGCTCGCTGCGCTATCACCTCCTTATCAGGACCAAGACGTTGGGTTAAGTGTGAACACGTGTTTTTTGCGAGCACCTCACATTATATGCGTGGGGGTTGAAGGCGACGGATGCAATCTTTCAGGTTATACACATGTATATATAAATGGCCGCACAGGAGGCATCATACTACTTTCAGGAAAAAGTATAAACACGGCCTTATAAAAACTTCATAAAAGCATTATGTTTACAATGAGAATACATATCACTCAAAAATAATATTTTTCGAGCACTGGGCCTCTATCAAACGAGCACCCTCGAGAACTTCCTCGAAATAGTGTTCGGCAGCCACACGGCCTATGGCCGAACCCTGCGCCGCAACAGTGGCAGCGTCCATCTCCGCCCAGTATACTTTAACATGGGCAAGGGCCATCCGCGAACCTTCTATGCACGCCGACCTCTTCATCGCATTAATGTGTGGCACCGCATCAAGGAGCTGGTGCACTAAGCTGAAATAGATGTTCGGCTTAGGCCCTTCCGGCCATAATTGATCCACAACAGACCTCATGGCGAGTTCGGACAACCTATTTAGTTCGGCCCATTCGGCTAGCCGGTCAGTCAATGAAAGCGGGCGCTCTGGAACATGGAATTGCGTCCAGAACAGCTTGTCCACTTCACGATCTGTCTGACCTTGGAAGTACTTGGCCGCATCGGCAGCGCTCGCCGCCAAATCCATATACACATCTGCCGAGCACCATAGCCGATCCAGAGGGGCATACCGTGGATCTCCGAACTTCCTCTGTAACAGGAAGGGTTTTCCAGCCGCAATATCCCCGGCTTCCCGCAGCTCCTCCTTCTTCACTCTCATAACAGAACGGGTGTCTTTGTCTGCCGCCGCGGCCTTCTCAAGTTCCTTTGCCTTCGCTTGGTTCTCTTTCTCAAGGACCCGGCAACGGTTGGCAGTGTCTTTCAATTCTACGGCCATCTTGGCCATCTTCTCTTGGCTCTCGCAATGTGCGGCCTTCTCGGCTTTCAACTCTTCGGCCGCCTTCAAAGTAGCCGCATTACTACTCCTCACTTGTTCCTTGGCTCGGGCAAGTTCCGCCCGCAAGGCTTCGACAATGGCAGCCCCATCTGCAGTCACAACATATTAAAGATACTAACATTATGCTGCTCTTACTATGTGGCGTTCACCGGATAATAACACTTACCCCGTGCCTCGTCAAGCCTCTTGTTAACAAGCTCGATGTCGGCGTCTGCCGGGCAAACTCCGTAGTCCGGCTAGCCACCGGAGCTCCCACCACCTGCACATAAAAGCAGATTGGTTATTGCCTGGGAATTTGATCCTCTGTTCACTGCCGTTCTCGACGACAACCAGAGTCTCAGGGGCTACTATAACATGTGCAGTACTATCACATATTATCTCACATACCTCAAAGCCTGTCAATAGACTCATAAAGGCTTCATGTAATACGCTTTCAGCGGACGAGATTCTCTCCATCACAGTACCCATCAGCGTACGGTGCTCTTCTGAGATGGCCGCTCGCCCCACCAACTCCCTCAGAACGTCCGACTGCACATTAGACGGTGCCGGACTCTTTCGTATGCTCTCTTCGGGAGCCGGACACTGGGACTTCTAGGGTCTACGGGACTATCTTCTGGCCTCACCGGATCCGGAGAGGCCCTCCGCGATGACACTTCGGGGTCGCCTGCTTCTGGAGCGGAGGAGTCCGGGGGAGGCGTTTCGCTCTCCATCATCTCTGGAAGAAGATCCCCCGAAGACGAACTCATTTGAGAGGGGCCGAGGCCCGAACTGCAAGATATATGCGGTGGTCGTTTTCTCAGAGGAAAAAGATAGCATACTCTTACTATTAAAACATTTTGGATCACTTACGACTCGTTGGAGGGCAGATCCCCTCGCGGACTTTGTGCGGCAAAAGCACCCTCCGAGGCAGGACCCTCTGTGGGAGACTTCTTCTCCCGTTTGGAGGCTTCGGCTTCCGGATCCTCGAAAGCAGTCCTTTTCCTCCCCCGGTCGTCCTCCTTCGTGGAAATGCTCGTTCCCTCGGTCGGAGCGGGTAGCGATGGGGGCCCGCGTTCGCCCGTATTATCCCCCCGGTATCTTCCTTCAAGGGCTCCGGGCAAGGTGCGACCTCGAGCATCTTCTCCAAAACCGGATTTTCCAAACCCTCAGGGAGGGAGGCCAAACACAGAATCATCTTCGCCTTCGTTAGCCAGTCCTGGTCAAAAGGTGAACTCTCAAAAATAACTTTGAATAAAAGACAGTGTGTTCGGCTAGAGGATTTCTTACTTGTTCGCCCACGTCCTCGGTGATATCCGGACACTCCACTTCAGGTCCGAAGAATGACTTGTACATCTCCTCGTGCGTCAGGCCGAGGAAACTTTGAATGGCATGTGGCCCCTCTGGGTTGAACTCCCACAAGCGCAGGGGCCGGCGTTTGCAAGGCTGGACTTGGCGAACCAGCATAACTTGTATTACCGCAACCAAATTGAAATCTCCCTCGAAGAGATCTCGGATGCGGCTTTGCAGCATAGCCACGTCCTTGGCTGGACCCCAGCTCAGACCCCTACTAATCCATGACATCAGTTGTGGTGGGGAGCCCGAGCGGAAAGCGGGGCCAGCCGCCCACTTGGCACTTCTGGGAGCCGTGACATAAAACCACTCCCGTTGCCATAATTCGGGCACCTCTGGAAAGGAACCTCTCGGCCATGGAGCTCCTGCCATCCTGCCTATTGATGCACCTTCGCACGTGGCTTGTTGCCCCTCGATCATCTTCGGCTTTACTTGAAAGGTCTTGAGCCACAGGCCAAAGTGAGGGGTAAAGCGGAGGAAGGCCTCACACACGACAATAAATGACGTGATGTGGAGAAAGGAGTCCGGGGCTAGATCATGGAAATCTAACCCGTAATAGAACATCAAGCCCCTGACGAAAGGATCCAGAGTGAGGCCTAGACCTCGGAGGAAGTGGGAGACGAACACAACGTTCTCATTGGGTTCGGGAGTAGGGATGACCTGCCCTCGAGCAGGCAGCCGATGCGACACCTCGGCAGTCAGATATCTGGCCTCCCTCAACTTCTTAATGTCCTCTTTCATAACGGAGGAGGGCGTCCATCGACCTTGAAGGCTGGATCCGGACATGGTTGAAGATCCGGAGCACCTGACCTGGGCTTTGGGTGTTAGAACTCGAGGCGGGGGAAGGGTTTGATTGAGCACGGGAGGGAAAAAGCAAAAACCTTGTCCCCTTATAAGTAGGGTGAATATCAAGCGTCCTCTCCATAGCCGTTTAGGACTTACCTATAATCTAGGAGTCCTAGACACGGTTGGGTTACCCATGAACCGCATTAATGAGAATCCCGTAATTAGGGGAACACGATCTCCGCTTCGGCAAGACGTGTCAAGAAACCGCCTCACATTATGTGTGGAGCGGGTTAAGAGAAACGGTTCGAATAATCATCGGGCCATGACATGACATCATGTTACCAAAACAAGCTAGCGGATTAGATCTGCGAGACATTATTCTCTCTACGGTGAAATGTGGAACTTATTTTGCAGGGTCGGACACTATCCTCGTATTCAAATTCTTCTGTGATGTATTTGGAGAAGGAACCCGCCTTGCAATACCGAAGACAACTGCGCGCCGGACTCATCGTGATTGAAGCCTGGTTCAGGGGCTACTATGGGAGTCCTGGATTAGGGGGTCTCCGGACAGCCGAACTATCTCCATTGGCCGGACTATTAGACTATGAAGATACAAGATTGAAGAATTGTCTCGTGTCCGGATGGGACTCTACTTAGCGTGGAAGGCAAGCTAGGCAACGCGTATATGGATATCTCCTCCTTTGTAACCGACCTTGTGTAACCCTAACCCTCTCCGGTGTCTATATAAACCAGAGGGCTTTAGTCCGTAGGACAACAATCACAACATACAATCATACCATAGGCTAGCTTCTAGGGTTTAGCCTCTCTGATCTCGTGGTTGATCTACTCTTGTAACACCCATATCTTCAATATTAATCAAGCAGGACGTAGGGTTTTACCTCCATCAAGAGGGCCCGAACCTGGGTAAAACTTCGTGTCCCTTGCCTCCTGCTACCATCCGGCCTAGACGCACAGTTCGGGACCCCCTACCCGAGATCCGCCGATTTTGACACCGACAAGTGCCATTGTCACTTCTGATGTGCTTGATCTTGACGCCATAGTTGTTCATGGCTCGATTGGCGAAGTGTCTGAAGACATCCTGCACTTCAGTCTTGTAGAGGATTATATGCACCCAAGTATATCTTGAATAATCATCAACAATGACAAAGCCATAGAGACAAGCAGTAGTAGTAAGAGTTGAGTAATGAGTGGGACCGAACAGGTCCATGTGGAGCAGTTCGAAGGGTTGAGTTGTTGTCATGATTGTCTTCGAGGGATGCTTGGCCCTCGTCATCGTTCCTGCTTCACAGGCACCACATAAGTGATCCTTCTTGAACTTGACACCCTCGATGCCTATGACATGCTTCTTCTTTGCAAGGGTGTGCAGGTTCCTCATGCCAGCATGCCCTAGCCTCCGATGCCAGAGCCAGCATTCAGAAGCTTTTGCTAGAAGACATACGACAAGTTGTGGTCCTGCTGAGAAATCTACCACGTACAAATCATCTTTCCGATACCCTTCAAAGACTAGAGACTTGTCAGATTCCATTAGAACAAGGCAACAATATTTTCCAAACATCATAATCATGTTCAAATCGCAAAGCATTGAGACAGACATTAAGTTGAAACCAAGGGATTCAACAAGCATGACTTTGTCCATGTGTTGATCCCTTGATATTGCAAGTCTACCTAGACCCAATACCTTGCTTTTACCAGTGTCAGCAAATGTGATGTGACTTTTGTCAGATGGACGTAAGGTTGAGTCCATGAGAAGACTTCTCTTGCCAGTCATGTGATTAGTACACCCATTGTCAATCATCCATTCTGAAGCAGCCGGTGTCGTACCCTACAGTGCAGTTAGGGGGATAGGCTCCACGAAGAGAATTGTGAAGCATAAACATTTGATGAGCAAGTGGATTATGAAGGCTTAGATCGAGGTTAGGACTGATAGGGCAAGTAGCAAGCGACTCAGGAACAAAATACATAATAAGACCATTTGGGCATTTGATCTTGCGCCCTACAAGATGTTTAAGGTCCCCAGCAATAGCTTCAGACGATTTCGGTTTTCGGCTGGAGGCCTTTCCCTGCAAAATAGAGTTAAGCTTTCTTAGCCACCACATCTTCAAGGGTGGCTTCGAAGCAATGAGTCTAAGTGCAGCATCTGAGATCTTTGGCTTTGGAGCCCTATCAAAAAGTCTTGCAGGTGGACAAGAGTACTCATAAGAATAAGCAGAATAGTTCTTGGTCTTATGAACATGGGGGTTTGATGAAACGCGCTCATATTCATAGACCTGAGTATGGCTTCCCTGCAAAACATTTGCATTAGTGCGACTCAGGTGAGTCCTTTGTCTATATGAAGCCTTTGGACCATATGAAGCCTATGGTCTGGGGTTTGTCTTCTTCACTTGTGGTGTCATGACAACATTCACAGGAAGATTCTCCAACAATCTTTTCGGCACCCAGACTTTCTTCATAGGTGGCCCATTCCTGCAGTTAGTACCAATATACCTGGCAAACACTTCACCATTCTGATTCTTAAACAGTTTATAGTTTGCATAAAAGGATTCATCAACAACAATGGGATTAGCACAATTGACGCCTGACAGGGTGGATGGATCCACTAAGGGTTCCTTTGCAGCAACCCATGTGGTTTTGGGGTACGGCTCAGGTTTCCAGTAAGAGCCATCAGCATTCATTTTCCTTTCGAACCCAAGACCCTCTTTCCTAGGGTTTCGGTTCAGGATCTTCCTTTTAAGAACATCGCATAGTGTCTGATGCCCTTTGAGACTTTTGTACATTCCTGTTTCAAGCAATGTCTTCAACCTAGCATTCTCATCAGCAATGGCAGTGGTATCCTCACCAGAGGGGTTAGTTACCACATCAACAGTTGAAGATATTACAATAGTAGCAGCAGTAGAACACCCAGCAACAGAAGTAGCGTTGTCACGCTCAATGCATTTAAGATATGGTGGTTCAAATCCTTCCTGAGCGGAACTGATCTGTTCGGCGCAAAGTGACTCGTTTTCCTTTTGAAGATCTTCATGAGCCGCTCTCAATTACTCAAGATCTTGCTTCCTTTGAAGATAATCATAGGAAAGCTTTTCATGAGTTGTTGAGAGCGTTTCATGACGACTTTCAAGTTCCTCATACTTAATGTGAAGATTTTTTATGTCTTCAATTAAGGGCTGAGATCGAGTCATTTCAGCGTCTAACAGGTCATCGCTTTTGTCTAACAGTTTTTGAATATGTTCCATAGCTTTCTGTTGTTCAGTTGCAATTTTAGCAAGTGTTTTGTAGCTGGGTTTGGAACCATAATCAGAGTCATCTTCACTGGATGTTTGATAGTGAGTAGTGCGTGTGTTTACCTTGGCACCGCGTGCCATGAAGCAGTAGGTAGGAGCGGAGTAGTCCTTGTCATTTGCATCGGTGTCGGTGATGAAGTCATTGTCTTCAGTGTTGAAGATGGACTTGGCAACGTATGCTGTAGCCAGACTCGCAACGCCAGAATCGGACTCCTCCTCAGACTCCACGTCCGCCTCCTCAGAAGCGGACTCCTCTGAATCCATTTCCTTGCCAACAAATGCACGAGCCTTGCTGGATGAGCTCTTCTTGTGTGATGAAGACTCTGAGGAAGACTTGGAAGAGGACTTTGAGTATTTCTTATTCTTCTTTTCGTCAGAGTCATACTCCTTGCTCTTCTTCTTCTTCTTCTTCTTCTTCTTCTTGTTCTCATTGTCCCACTGCGGACACTCAGAGATGTAGTGGCCAGGTTTCTTGCACTTGTGGCATGTTCTCTTCTTGTAGTCATGAGCAGAAGCTTCATCATTCCTTGAGCTTGATCGTGAAGACTTTCTGAAGCCTTTCTTCTTGGTGAATTTTTGGAACTTCTTCACAAGCATAGCAAGCTCCTTTCCAATGTCTCCAGGATCATCAGAACTGCTGTTAGATTATTCTTCAGATGAGGATACAACTTTTGCCTTCAAGGCACGAGTTCACCCATAGTTGGGACCGTAGATGTCTCTTTTCTCAGAAAGCTGAAACTCGTGTGTGTTGAGCCTCTCAAGTATGTCAGACGGATCGAGTGTCTTGAAGTCAGGACGTTCTTGAATCATCAGGGCTAGGGTGTCAAACGAGCTGTCAAGTGATCTCAGGAGTGTCTTGACGACTTCATGCTTGGTGATCTCAGTAGCGCCGAGGGCTTGAAGCTCATTTGTGATGTCAGTGAGTCGATCAAATGTGAGCTGGACATTCTCATTGTCATTTCTCTTGAAGTGGTTGAAGAGTTTGCGAAGGACACCGATTCTCTGATCTCTCTGGGTTGAGACGCCTTCGTTGACCTTGGAGAGCCAGTCCCAAACTAGCTTAGATGTTTCCAAAGCACTCACACGGCCATATTGTCCTTTGGTCAGATGACCACAGATGATGTTCTTGGCGGTGGAGTCCAGTTGAAAGAACTTCTTGACATCAACAGCGGTGACACCTTCACCAGCCTTGGGAACGCCATTCTTGACGACATACCATAGGTCGACATCAATGGCTTCAAGATGCATGCGCATCTTATTCTTCCAGTAGAGATATTTAGTTCCATCGAAGACTGGGCACGCAGCGGAGACTTTGATTATCCCTAGAGTCGACATAGCTAAAACTCCAGGTGGTTAAACCGAATCACACAGAACAAGGGAGTACCGTGCTCTGATACCAATTGAAAGTGCTAGTGATCGACTAGAGGGGGGGTGAATAGGCGGTTTTTATGAAAGTCTTCAAAATATGGATGTTTCGAAGACAAACGATAGAAATAAACCTATTACCATGCAGCGGAAGGTAGACTACACTAAGCAAGACATAGTCAAGTATTCAATGAAGTGAAAGCACAATGACTAATAGCAGCTAGGCAGTATAGATCAGGTAGGAAGATAGTGTGAAGCCAATCAGAACAAGCAGTCACTCAGTGAAGACAAAAGATAATGCAATCATACAATGACTTCACTAGGGCCAACAGTAAGTAAAGGAAATGGAAGGATGAAACCAGTGACTCGTTGAAGACAATGATTTGTTGGACCAGTTCCAGTTGCTGTGACAACTGTACGTCTTGTTAGGGAGGTTGAGATTCAACTCAGAAGACCGCGTCTTCACCTTATTCCCCTTGAGCTAAGGACACCCAGTCCTCGCCCAATCACTCTGGTAAGTCTTCAAGGTAGACTTCCGAACCTTCACAGACTTCGTTCACCGGTGATCCACAATGAATCTTGGATGCTCAGAACGCGACGCCTAACCGGCTGGAGGATTCACAGTCCTCAAGTGTACTAAGTCTTCAGATCACACAGACATGAAGACTTAAGTGATGCCTAACACTCTTTGACTCTCGGTGGTTAGGGCTTTATCCTCGCAAGGAATTCTCTCTCAAAGGCTTCGAGGTGGGTTGCTCTCAAACGACAAAAGCCGTGCACTAACTCTGAGCAGACAACTGTTTATGGTTGTCGGGGGTGGGCTATTTATAGCCACTAGGCAACCCGACCTGATTTGTCCGAAATGAGCCTAGGTCACTAAGGAACTGACACGTGTTCCAACGGTCAGATTTCAAACACACCCGGCAAATTTACTTGGGCTAAAAGCAAAGCTGACTTATCCAACTCTGAATAAGATTTCCTCTCATAGTCTTCACTCGAAGACATAGGATTTTGGTCAAGCATCACTTCAGTCATTCTGACTGGTTCTCTTGGACCCCACTTAACAGTACGATGGTTCCTATGACTCAACAAAGAAAAAACAAAGAACGACAAAACTACTAAGTCTTCACGCTCCATAGTCTTCACTCGATGTCTTCTCTTGTCATAGTCTTCAATGTGAATGTCTTCACATACCACCTTTGACTTCAATGTCTTCATACATTTTTAGTCTTCATACATTTTTAGGGGTCATCTCTGGTAGGAAAAATCGAATCAATGAGGGACTTCTACATGTGTTATCCTGCATTTCTCACAAACACATTAGTCCCTCAACTAGGTTTGTCGTTAATACTCCAAAACCAACTAGGGGTGGCACTAGATGCACTTACACTTTTCGGCGAAACTCTAAAATAGGAAAAATAACAACAATTTGGGCTGGGCCTCCGGTTAATAGGTTAGTCCCAAAAATAATATAAAAGTGTAAATATAAGCCCATTAAGATCCAAAATAGATAATATAATAGCATGGAACAATCAAAAATTATAGATACGTTGGAGACGTATCAAGCATCCCCAAGCTTAATTCATGCTCGTCCTCGAGTAGGTAAATGATAAAAACATAATTTTTGATGTGGAATGCTTCCTAACATATTTCTCAATGTAATTTATTCTTTATTGTGGCATGAATGTTCAGATCCGAAAGATTCAAGATAAAAGTTTAATATTGACATAGAAATAATAATACTTCAACTATACTAACTAAGCAATCATGTCTTCTCAAAATAACATGGCCAAATAAAGTTATCCCTACAAAATCATATAGTCTGGCTATGCTCTATCTTCACCACACAAAATATTTAAATCATGCACAACCCCGATGACAAGCCAAGCAATTGTTTCATACTTTTGATGTTCTCAAACTTTTTCAATCTTCACGCAATATTGAGCATGAGCCATGGATATAGCACTATGGTGGAATAGAATGGTGGTTGTGGAGAAGACAAAAAGGGGGGAAGATAGTCTCACATCAACTAGGCGTATCAACGAGCTATGGAGATGCCCATTAATAGATATCAATGTGAGTGAGTAGGGATTGCCATGCAACGGATGCACTAGAGCTATACATGTATGAAAGCTCACAAAAGAAACTAAGTGGGTGTTCATCCAACTTGCTTCCTCACGAAGACCTAGGGCAATTTGAGGAAGCCCATCATTGGAATATACAAGCCAAGTTCTATAATGTAAAATTCCCACTAGTTTATGAAAGTGACAACATAAGAGACTCTCTATCATGAAGATCATGGTGCTACTTTGAAGCACAAGTGTGGAAAAAGGATAGTAACATTGTCCCTTCTCTCTTTTTCTCTCATTTCATTTTTTTAGTTGGGCCTTATTTTTTTGGCCTCTTTTTTTCGTCCGGAGTCTCATCCCGACTTGTGGGGGAATCATAGTCTCCATCATCCTTTCCTCAGTGGGACAATGCTCTAATGATGATGATCATCACACTTTTTTTTTACTTACAACTCAAGAATTACATCTCAATACTTAGAACAAAATATGACTCTATGTGAATGCCTCCGGTGGTGTACCGGGATATGCAATGAATCAAGAGTGACATGTATGAAAAAATTATGAACGGTGGCTTTGCCACAAATACGATGTCAACTACATGATCATGCAAAGCAATATGACAATGATGAAGCGTGTCATAGCAAATGGAATGGTGGAAAGTTGCATGGCAATATATCTTGAAATGACTATGGAAATTCCATAATAGGTAGGTATGGTGGCTATTTTGAGGAAGGTATATGGTGGGTTTATGGTACCGGCGAAAGTTGCGCGGTACTAGAGAGGCTGGCAATTGTGGAAGGGTGAGGGTGCGTATAATCCATGGACTCAACATTAGTCATAAAGAACTCACACACTTATTGCAAAAATCTATTAGTTATCGAAACAAAGTACTACGTGCATGCTCCCAGGGGGATAGATTGGTAGGAAAAGACCATCGCTCGTCCCCGACCGCCACTCATAAGGAAGGCAATCAATAAATAAATCATGCTCCGACTTCATCACATAACGGTTCACCATACGTGCATGCTACGGGAATCACAAACTTCAACACAAGTATTTCTCACAACTACTCAACTAGCATGACTCTAATATCACCATCTCCATATCTCAAAACAATCATCAAGTATCAAGCTTCTATTAGTATTCAATGCACCTATATGAAAGTTTTTATTATGCCTAAAATCAAATTGCCATGTTGTTCTAAAGGAACCTCAAAATAATATAAATGAAGCATGAGAGATCAATTATTTCTATAAAATAGAACCACCGCCGTGCTCTAAAAGATATAAGTGAAGCACTAGAGCAAAAACTATATAGCTCAAAAGATATAAGTGAAGCACATAGAGTATTCTAATAAATTCTAATTCATGTGTGTCTCTCTCAAAAGTTGTGTACAGAAAGGATGATTGTGGTAAACTAAAAATCAAAGACTTAAATCGTACAAGATGCTCCATGCAAAACACATATCATGTGGAGAATAAAAATATAGCTCCAAGTAAAGTTACCGATGAACGAAGACAAAAGAGGGGATGCCTTCCGGGGCATCCCCAAGCTTAGGCTTTTTGGTGTCCTTGTATTTTACCTTGGGGTGCCATGGGCATCCCCAATCTTAGTCTCTTTCCACTCCTTGTTCCATAATCCATCAGATCTTTACCCAAAACTTGAAAACTTCACAACACAAAACTTAACAAGAGAATCTCGTGAGATCCGTTAGCGAAAGAAAACAAAACACCACTTCAAGGTACTGTAATGAACTCATTAATTATTTATATTGGTGTTAAACCTATTGTATTCCAACTTTTCTATGGTTTATAAACTCTTTTACTAGCCACAGATTCATCAAAATAAGCAAACAACACACGAAAACCAGAATCTGTCAAAAACAAAATAGTCTGTAGTAATCTGTAACTAACGCAAACTTCTGGAACCCCAAAAATTCTCTAACATCCCAAATTTTCAATTTGGAATGTTATACATTAGATCATCAATGCATATCATATTTTATTTTGCATTTTGGTTGATCCTAGAAATTCTACGCAACTCAATGACCCACGGAGAGAGTTGGGGATTTCGTTATTTTCATATTTGAGTTTTCTCAAATTTTGAGAATAGGATCATTTGATTTTATTTATTTTATCATCAATTATTTCTATTACAAAAATATGAGAGAGGGAATAAAATGACTTTCCCAAAATAAAGAAATATTGAGGATTTAATAATAAAATCAAATAAGATTTTATTTCGGAGTTTTTTGGTGTTTTATTTGAATTTAGGAAAAATGTGCGTTTTTCAAAATTGCATTTAGGTCCCAAATAAATGTTCACCTTGTGCGGCTTGGTTTTAGAAGCCCGTGAAAATTTATTTCGGAATTTTTGGAGTCTGTTTAGTTTTTCTTTTTATTTTTCTTCCGAGCGGAATAATTTAAAAAAAACGAACCGACCTAGGGGCCGTGTCCGACCCGGACTCCCGGCCCACTAGGCTTTATAAGCCGGGGGGGAGCCAGCCGAGGCCCAGCCACCCGCGCCCCAAACCCTAACCGCCCGAGCGCCGCCGCCGCCCGCCGCCGCCCGAACGCCGCCATCGCCGGACGCCGCCGCCGCCGAGGTTCGCCGCCACCTCGTTCTCCGTGCCAACGTTTAAAAAAATCGGTTTTCGTCGGTTTTTCTTTAGATTCGGTTTTTTTAAAATAGATCGGTTTTTCCGGTTTATTTAAATAGCGAGCTTTCGTCCGTTCGTTTGTTCTAGTGAGCGTTCGTCGTTTTTCTTTTTCTCGGATTAAATCCACGATTTTTCTGATCGCGATTCCTGATCCGATTTTCGTTTTATTATAACTTTTCGCTCATTTATCGGAATCAGGCGATTCAAGCGCCTAGAGTTTCTTCTGGAAACCCTCTACCCGTTTAACCAACTTAAACAAGATTTTGCTACTGTAAAATTTTCTTTAGATCCAGAATACTAGAACGTAGTTGTTTCTTTCGCCGTTTGACTTTCGTTGCTTCATTCGATTTGATTCTTTTTGCCAACCGGAGTTCTTAAGTTGAACCTTCTGGTTAGATCTCTTATTTGAGTTTTACCTGTGCATTAGATGAGTACTTATTGTATGCTTGTTTTTTTGTCTGTGATAGAATACCCGGAGTGCGCCGCCTGTTACTTCAAATCTCTAGGTTTCGCGGATCATCAGCAAGGCAAGTAACACTTTGATCATACCTTTCTACTACCCAGGTTTATTGCATTAGATCAATCCTCACACATTGCATTGATTAGGATCTAATTAAATTGTGGGATGGGAAGTAGTTGAGGTAGTACCTATTACCTGTTATTATCAAACCTTTGGGAGTTACTTCTATGTTTGCTTATTATGCCATGCTATGCTAGTAGACGTGGATTGGCTGAGTGATATCCATGACAGATGTGAGATTGTTAATTAATGGTTTATCTAAGGTGGCAACTTAAACACACATCTGGGTGGATTGAGGCACCTGGGTATTCCAGGACTTGCCTGTTTTCTTTTGGACCGCCACCCAGGCTCAAAGGGATCATGAGACTATTCATACTAGAAACTTCCGTGTGCAGCCACAACTATTATGGGCTCTAGCATAGTTGACTAAGTTGTGCGAACTCTTACAGTGGTAGACTAGCAGATGTAGGGGATGTAGGTGGTATGGTCTACCCGATCGTAAGGTGCTAGCGCTTCTGAAAGACTATGTCTCGGTTATCCGTCTTCTCAAACACCATGTAGTGCGAGAAACCAAACGGAGGTGATCGAGTCTTGTGGGGAAAAGTGTGCAAACCTCTGCAGAGTGTAATAAACTAATCATGGTTAGCCGTGTCCCCGGTTATGGACATCTTGAGTGTCTAGTACTTGGATTATCATGTGAATCTCAACATGTTACTCTAAATTAATTTTGTTGGGTTATGTTAAATGATGATATTTAATTGGGATTGAGGATGCTGTCAACCATTCTCAATGTTTAACAACTACCATGATAGTTAAATAAATTTATTCCTTTGGAGTAGGGAAAAACTGGCTTTACGCAAAACTGTAACCATAGAGCTTTCCACCAGCCAAATATGCATATAGTATAGCTGTTCATTCCATTACTCTTTATGTGTTACCTTGCCAGCATATTCCATGTGCTGACCCGTTTCGGGCTGCAACGTTAATGTTGCAGACTTTTCAGACGACGATTATGGAGTTTTAGGTCGTGGTTCTATACTCAGTGATGCCGTTGGAGTTGATGGACTCACTTATCTTCCAAGCCTTCCGCTGTTATCGTTATTGGATGGCCTTAAGCCATATTTATTGTAATAAGTTCTCTTATGAGACACTCGATGTAATAAGTGTGTGATTGCTACTCTACTATAAATCCTTCGAGTACTGTGTGGTGTCAGCATTACTGATCCAGGGATGACACCGGAGCACAGAGATCAGACTGTTTGAGGTCTGGTCGCTACAAATTCTAAATTAAATTTCTGGACGTGAGGAATTCATCTATCATCTTCAAAAAGAATTAACTAAATAGGACTCTCCAATAAAAAATGGCAGCAAGTCTCGTGAGCGCTAAAGTTTCTGTTTTTTACAGCAAGATCAAAAAGACTTTCCCCAAGTCTTCCCAACGGTTCTACTTGGCACAAACACTAATTAAACACAAAAAACACAACCAAAACAGAGGCTAGATAAATTTCTTATTACTAAACAGGAGCAAAAAGCAAGGAATAAAAATAAAATTGGGTTGCCTCCCAACAAGCGCTATCGTTTAACACCCTTAGCTAGGCATAAAAGAATGGATAGATCTAGGTATTGCCATCTTTGGTAGGCAATCCATAAGTGGCTCTCATCATAGATTCGTATGGTAATTTAACTTTCTTTCTAGGGAAGTGTTCCATGCCTTTCCTCAATGGAAATTGGAATTTAATATTCCCTTCCTTCATATCAATAATTGCACCAATCGTTCTAAGGAAAGGTCTACCAAGAATAATAGGACACGAAGGATTGCAATCTATATCAAGAACAATGAAATCTACGGGCACATAATTCCTATTTGCAACAATAAGAACATCATTGATCGTTCCCATAGGTTTCTTAATAGTGGAATCCGCAAGGTGCAAGTTTAGAGAACAATCATCAAATTCACGAAAACCTAGCAAATCACACAAAGTTTTTGGAATCGTGAAAACACTAGCATCCAAATCACACAAAGCATAGCATTCATGATCTTTAATTTTAATTTTAATTTTAATTGTAGGTTCCCACTCATCATAAAGTTTTCTAGGGATAGAAACTTCCAACTCAAGTTTTTCTTCATAAAATTGCATCAAAGCATCAACGGTATGTTTAGTAAAAGCTTTATTTTGACTATAAGCATGAGGAGAATCTAGCACGGATTACAACAAGGAAATACAATCTATCAAATATCAATTATCATAATTAAATTCCTTGAAATCCAAGATAGTGGGTTCGTTGCTATTTAAAGTTTTAACCTCTTCAATCCCACTTTTAACAATTTTTGCATCGAGATCTAAAAACTCCGAATTTTTGGGATGCCTTCTAACTAAAGTTGACTCATCTCCAGTCCCATCCTTATCAAAATTCATATTGCAAAACAAAGATTTAATAGGGGACACACCAATAACTTTTAGATCTTCATCTTTATTATCATGAAAACTAGAAGAACACGCTTTCACAAAGCAATCCCTTTTAGCACGCATCCTAGCGGTTCTTTCTTTGGACTCATCAATGGAAATTCTCATAGCTTTGAGAGAATCATTGATATCATGCTTAGGTGTAATAGATCTAAGTTTCATAGAATCAACATCAATATAAATTCTATCCACATTCCTAGCCACTCATCAATCTTAAGCAATTTTTCTTCAATTAAAGCATTGAAACTCTTTTGCGAACTAATAAATTCTTTAATATTAGATTCGAAATCAGAGGAAATCTTATTATAATTTCCATAAGAATTGTTGTAGGAATTACCATAATTATTATAGGAATTACTAGGAAACGACCTAGAATTAAAATTACCTCTATACGCATTGTTAGCAAAATTGTTCTTACCAACAAAATTCACATCCGTAGATTCATTATTATTCTCAATCAAAGTAGACAAAGGCATATAATTAGGATCAGTAGGAGCACTCTTATTAACAAACAATTTAATAAGTTCATCCATCTTTCCACTCAAAACATTAATCTCTTCAATTGCATGCACCTTTTTACTAGTGGATCTTTCAGAGTGCCATTGAGAATAATTAACCATAATATTATCTAGGAGTTTGGTAGCTTCTCCTAAAGTGATTTCCATAAAAGTGCCTCCCGCGGCCAAATCTAAAAGATTTCTAGAAGCAAAATTAAATCCGGCATAAATTTTTTGTATAATCATCCATAAATTCAATCCATGTGTAGGGCAATTACGTATCATTAATTTCATCCTCTCCCAAGCTTGTGCAACATGTTCTTGATCAAGTTGCTTGAAATTCATAATATTGTTTCTAAGAGAGATGATCTTAGTGGGAGGAAAATACTTAGGGATAAAAGCATCTTTGCACTTATTCCATGAATCAATACTATTTTTAGGCAAAGACGAAAACCAAGTTTTAGCACGATCTCTAAGTGAAAACGGAAATAGCTTCAGTTTAACCATATCATTATCCACATCTTTCAACAAAGTTGTTTAGATGGGAAGCGACATCTTGACTAGGAAGGCCAGAAAACGGATCTTTCATGACAAGATTCAGCAAAGCAGTATTAATTCCACAAGATTCAGCATCGATAAGAGGAGCAATCGGAGTGCTAATAAAATCATTATTGTTGGTATTGGCAAAGTCACACAAATTAGTATTATCTTGAGCCATCGTGACAAGCAAGCAGTCCAACACACAAGCAAACAAGAAGCAAGCGAAAAAGAGGCGAACGGAAAGAGAGGGCGAAAGGAAAAGAGGGTGAATAAAACGGCAAGGGTGAAGTGGGGGAGAGGAAAACGAAAGGAAAATGGAAAATAATGTAATTCAAAGTATAAGAGTTGTGATGGGTACTTGGTATGTCTTGACTTGGCGTAGATCTCCCCGGCAACGGTGCCAGAAATCCTTCTTGCTACCTCTTGAGCACTGCGTTGGTTTTCCCTTGAAGAGGAAAGGGTGATGCAGTAGAGCAAGGTAAGTATTTCCCTCAGTTTTTGAGAACCAAGGTATCAATCCAGTAGGAGACCACGCGCGAGTCACCTCGTACCTACACACACAAATAAGAACCTCGCAACCAACGCGATAAAGGGGCTGTCAATGCCTTCACGACCACTTGCAAGAGTGAGATCTGATAGAGATGATAGTAATAAGATAAATATTTTTTGATATTTTTATGATATAGATTGAAAGTAAAGATTGCAAAATAAATAGATTGGAAACTTGTATGATGGAAAATAGACCCAGGGGCCATAGGTTTCACTAGTGGCTTCTCTCAAGTTAGCATAAGTATTACGGTGGGTGAACAAATTACTGTCGAGCAATTGATAGAAAAGCGAATAATTATGAGAATATCAAGGTATGATCATGTATATAGGAATCACGTCCGAGACAAGTAGACCGAAACGATTCTGCATCTACTACTATTACTCCACATATCGACCGCTATCCAGCATGCATCTAGAGTATTAAGTTCATAAGAACATAGTAACGCCTTAAGCAAGATGACATGATGTAGAGGGATAAACTCATGCAATATGATGTAAACCCCATCTTTTTATCCTCGATGGAAACAATACAATACGTGTCGTTTCCCTTTCTGTCACTAGGATCGAGCACCGCAAAATTGAACCCAAAGCTAACCACTTCTCCCATTGCAAGAAAGATCAATCTAGTAGGCCAAACCAAACTGATAATTTGAAGAGACTTGCAAAGATAAACCAATCATACATAAAAGAATTCTGAGAAGATTCAAATATTGTTCATAGATAAACTTGATCATAAACCCAGAATTCATTGGATCTCGACAAACACACCACAAAAGAAGATTACATCGAATAGATCTCCAAGATAATCGAGGAGAACTTTGTATTGAGAACCAAAGAGAGAGAAGAAGCCATCTAGCTACTAGCTATGGATCTGAAGGTCTAAAGTAAACTACTCACACATCATCGGAGGCGCCAAGGAGTTGATGTAGAGGCCCTCCGTGATCAATGCCCCCCCGGCAGAGCTCCAGAAAAGGCCCCAAGATGGGATCTCTTGGGTACAGAAGGTTGCGGCGGTGGAATTAGGTTTTTGTGGTGCTCCTGAATGTTTGTGGGGTACATGGATATATATAGGAGGAAGAAGTAGGTCGGTGGGGCAACAAGGGACCCACGAGGGTGGAGGGCGCGCCCCCTACCTCGTGGCCTCCTTGATTGATTCTTGATGTTCACTCCAAGTGTCCTGAATCACGTTCGTTCCAAAAATAATGCTCCCGAAGGTTTCATTCCGTTTGGACTCCGTTTGATATTCCTTTTCGGCGAAACTCTAAAATAGGCAAAAAAACAGCCATTTGGGCTGGGCCTCCGGTTAATAGGTTAGTCCCAAAAATAATATAAAAGTGTAGAAATAAGCCCATTAACATCTAAAATAGATAATATAATAGCATGGAACAATAAAAAATTATAGATACGTTGGAGACGTATCAGATCTCGGTCTCACCGAGATGGGCTTGTGAAGTCTCCGTTGCCTGTTGCAATTATTTTGGTCCCACCGAGATAAGCAATCGGTCCCACCGAGTTTGCCTGACCAACTCTCTGTTTTGCTTATTACCAAAATCTGTCTCACCGAGTTTGCGTAATCGGTCAAACCGAGATGAGGTTTTACCCTAACCCTAGCACATCGGTCCCACCAAAATGCCTAACTGTCACATTATGAACTAAATCGATCCGACCAAGTTTTCTAATTCGGTCCCACCGAGTTTGGTGATTTGTGTGTACGGTTAGATTTTGTGTGGATGCTATATATACCCCTGCACCCACTCTTCACTCATGGAGAGAGCTATCAGAACATTCCTACACTTCCAACATTCATTTTCTAAGAGAGAACCACCTACTCATGTGTTGAGACCAAGATATTCCATTCCAACCATATGAATCTTGATCTCTAGCCTTCTCCACGTTGCTTTCCACTCAAATCATCTTTCCACCAAATCCAAATCAGTGAGAGAGAGTTGAGTGTTGGGGAGACTATCATTTGAAGCACAAGAGCAAGGAGTTCATCATCAACACACCATCTATTACCTTTTGGAGAGTGGTGTCTCCTAGATTGGTTAGGTATCACTTAGGAGCCTTCGACAAGATTGTGGAGTTGAACCAAGGAGTTTGTACGAGCAAGGAGATCGCCTACTTCCTGAAAATATACCCTAGTGAGGCAAGTCCTTCGTGGGCGATGGCCATGGTGGGATAGACAAGGTTGCTTCTTCATGGACCCTTCGTGGGTGGAGCCCTTTGCGGAATCGCACAACCGTTACCCTTCGTGGGTTGAAGTCCCCACCAATGTGGATGTACGATAGCACCACCTATCGGAACCACGCCAAAAATCTTCGTGTCTACATTGTGTTTGCTCCCTCCAAACTCCTCCCTTTACCTTCATGTGCAATGTTTTACATTTCGCTGCTATACTCTTAGACTTGCATGTGTAGGTTGATTGCTTGAGTAGTGCTAAGTTGCTAAAATCTGCCAAGACTTAAAATTGGGAAAAGGCTAGATTTTTATTTAGTCAAGTAGTCTAATCACCCCCCTCTAGACATACTTTCGACCCTACAAGTGGTATCAGAGCTTTAGTCTCCATTTTCCTTGATTTACATAGTGTTTGGCGATCACAACCTTGGTTTCACAACCTAGGAGAGTATGGCGTCTAGTGAGGGAAATTACCACCGTAGAGATCCTTACTTTGATGGTACTAATTTTGCTAGTTGGAAGCATAAGATGAAAATGCATATTCTTGGACATAACCCCACCGTTTGGGCTATTATGTGTATTGGCTTGCAAGGTGAATTCTTTGACGGGAGAGAACCAAACTGTGAAGCTACCCCAGAAGAGTTGAAGATGCTGCAATACAATGCTCAAGCTTGCGCTATCCTATTCAACGGATTGTGCCTCGAAAAATTCAACAAAATCAGCCGTCTTAAGAATGCAAATGAAATTTGGTATACTTTGATTGATATGCACGAAGGTACTGACTCCGTCAAGGAATCCAAATTGGATGTGCTTCAAAATCAACTTGACAAGTTCAAAATGAAGGATGGTGAAGGTGTCGCTGATATGTACTCTAGGCTTGCTCTCATCACAAATGAGATTGCCATCTTAGGAAGTGAAGAGATGACCGATAGATTCATCATCAAGAAGATCCTAAGAGCCTTGGATGGAAAATATGATACCGTGTGTACACTGATTCAAATCATGCCCAATTACAAAGATCTCAAGCCAACAGAAGTCATTGGAAGAATTGTTGCTCATGAGATGTCACTCAAGGATAAGGAAGAGCTTCACAACAAGTCAAGTGGTGCTTACAAAGCCTCATGTGATGCTCCTACATCATCAAGTGAGAAACAAGCCTTCAATGAAGAATTGAGCCTAATGGTGAAGAACTTCAACAAGTTCTACAAGAGTAGAAGCAAGGAAAGAAGTTCCAAGTCAAGGTCCTACAATGACAAAAGATCTTCGAGTCATGAATGTAATTGCTACAATTTTGGAAGACCCGGACACTACTCCGATGAGTGTACGGCTCCCTACAAAAGAAGAGAAGATTCAACCAAAAGGAGAAGTAGAAGATAAGAATCACCACCTATAGAGAGAAGGAGTGGAGATGACCGTTATGAACGAAGAACAAATCACCAAGGAGCTACACAAAACAAAGACATCAAGCTCATGTTGTTGAATAGGTATCCGGCTCCGACTCCGACAATCACTCCGAGAGAAGTTATCACTCCGACTCCGAATATACTCAAGATGAAGGTGTTGTCAGTCTAGCAGTTGTGTCAACCAACTCCTATGACATATTTGACTCACCAAATGAAGGAATTGGAAGATGCTTCATGGCTAAAGGCCCAAAGGTATCACACCCCGAGTATGTTGATTTCAATAGTGATGAAGATGATTGGCAAGGAGATGATGATTTACTTGTTGACAACTCTAGTTATGAATAACTATGATGAACTTGCTATTAATCATGCTAATCAAGATAAAACGAATGAGGATGATAAGACAGAGATTGAGCGTCTGACTAAAGAACTAAACACTCTTAAGTTAGGTCATGAAACTACCTTGGAAGATCATCAAGAACTTTTCAAGACTCATGAGAAATTACGCTTTGAAAAGCTCAACCTTGGGCAAGAGCATGAGTTCTTAAAGGCAATCAATGATGATCTTCGCAAGAAAAGTTCTTCTTACATTGCCAAGCATTTACTCTTGTCTACTTACATGCAACAAGTTAAATCTAGCAACAAGAGTAAGAAAGATTCTTCATCTAGTAGTAACAATAATCATGCTAAATCCAATGTTGTTACTTCTAGTAGTTCTATTGATTCCACTAATGATTCTCTTAGCCAAGTTACACTTGAGCAAGAAAATAGATTATTGAAGGGAATTATAGAGAAAGGTGTTTACAAGAGCCTTGTCGGGAGTAAGCAATTTGAGGAAATTGTACGCAAGCAAGGAAGACACCAGAAGAATCAAGGAATTGGTTTTGAACGAAAGTTCAATGCCAATGGAGTTGAGTGGGAAGAAGATCAATACCCCAAGACGAAATTTGTTCCTCAACAAGAGAAGTATGATCCTACTTCTTTCCAAGGAACACAAGCTCAAGATGATCTTCCACCACAAAACCAAAAGCAAAAAGGCAAGGACAAGCTTCAAGAGGAGATTGATGCATTTGAAGAAGCTCCTAAGGCCTTGGTCAAGTGGGTTCCCAAGACTACATCAAGTTCAACTACATGATCAAGTACAACACCACCACCCAAGGTATGTAATTCCATCTTAGAGAAGCTTTATCCTAAGTCATGGGTCAAAGCAACTCAACAAGATGTGAATACATGAAAATGCTTAAACGAAAAATGGTAACCCCATTTTGAGATTAAACGATGAGTATGACCTATGATCAAGTGTTCTCACTTGACTCCTCAGTCAATATACTCTAACATAGGTGACTTTGTTGCTGCCCAATTCTAGATGAAGTTCTCTAGTGTTTCTGAGTTTTTGCATTTGACCCTTGCATATTTGTTCCCCTTCCTTTATTCAAAAAAAAACTTCATCTAGATTTTCTCTGTTTTTTTTCTGCATTCCCTGCATCAAATTCAATTCAAATCTTTCTGTTAATTCATTGCAAAAATTTGTGAGATCTTATTTGCCTAGTGAGGTGAGATGACTATTTATCTTTCTCTGTGTTGAACTCGGTCACACCGGTTTATCACTTTCGGTCAAACCAAACCAATTCGGTGATACCAAAGTAAACAACTCGGTGTTACTGATTTCAGTACCCAGAAGACAATTTGTCACTTGCACCCTGCACTTTTGTTCGAGCTCCACTCAATGATTCTTGTCCTCCACCAGCATCACACTCTAAATGCTCCTTTGCTCTGTGACTCAAGGACCAAACCTATTTTGACTCATAATCCAGAAGATCCCTTGTTGGAAATTGATGTCAAAGGGTTCCTGTGTTATCTAACCTTGTTTACTCAGGTTCATCTCTTCCTAAGCTAGCTCAAGACCACAAGGTAAGTATATGCATCACACTCATGTGCATGAAGAATTCTTGCTAATGTACATATTGTTTGCAAGAAGCAATCATGAACATGAAGTTACACTTCTATATTCACATCATTTGCTCTGATGCATATAGCAAAGATACATGTAACTCATTGCTTGCTCTGTCATGTCTATGCATTCACATGCTCTCATATTCCATAGTTACATGGATGCATACATGTAGGGGGAGCCTATGCATGTTACATGTTCTTCAAAAGCTTTACTTGCTATTCTTTATATCTTTATCCAAAGCTTTGATGTATGTTGTCATCAATTACCAAAAAGGGGGATATTGAAAGCACAAGTGCTCCCTGGGTGGTTTTGGTAATTAATGTCAACATATCTCTTGTTGGACTAATGTTTTTATCTAGTATATTTCAGATAAGTTCAACAGATGGAGTGGCATGGACAAGAGGATGTGGAACCTCTTCAAGATGCTAAGGACAAAGGATTGGCTCAAGCTCAAAAACTCAAGGCTCTACATTTTTAGTTTAGTGATCCAACATCACATTGAGTCCTTAGGAAAGCCAATACTATTAAAAGGGGATGATGTGTTGCTTAATGGCTTGCTTGCTCAAAGTGCTTAGTGATATGCTCCAAAGCCCTCAACCACTTTTTTCATATCCACATATGTCACAAACCAAAAGTCAAACTCGGCCCTACCGATTTGATCCATCCGGCGCCACCGAGTTCACTTGACATAGCCACTTCCAGAAACCCTAATCAATTCGGTCTCACCGATGGGATCTTGGTCTCATCGAGATGGGCTTGCAAACTCTCTGTTCCCTGCTGCAATTATTTCGGTCCCACCGAGATAAGCAATCGGTCCCACCGAGTTTGCCTGACCAACTCTTTGTTTTGCTTATTATGAAAATAGGTCTCACCGAGTTTGAGTAATCGGTCAAACCGAGATGAGGTTTTACCCTAACCCTAACCAAGGAGTTTGTACGAGCAAGGAGATTGCCTACTTCGTGAAAATATACCCTAGTGAGGCAAGTCCTTCGTGGGTGATGGCCATGGTGGGATAGACAAGGTTGCTTCTTCGTGGGTGGAGCCCTCCGTGGACTCGCGCAACCGTTACCCTTCGTGGGTTGAAGTCTCCACCAACGTGGATGTACGATAGCACCACCTATCGGAACCATGCCAAAAATCTCCGTGTCTACATTGCATTTGCTCCCTCCAAACTCCTCCCTTTACCTTCATTTGCAATGTTTTACATTCCGCTGCTATACTCTTAGACTTGCATGTGTAGGTTGATTGCTTGACTAGTGCTAAGTTGCTAAAATCTGTCAAGACTTAAAATTGGGAAAAGGCTAGATTTTATTTGGTCAAGTAGTCTAATCATCACCCCTCTAGACATACTTTTGATCCTACAGATGTGCATTACCGAGAGGGCCCAGAGATACCTCTCTGATAGATGGAGTGGCAAATCCTAATTTCGATCTATGCCAACTCAACAAACACCATCAGAGACACATGTAGAGCATCTTTATAGTCATCCAGTTATGTTGCGTTGTTTGATAGCACACTAAGTGTTGCTCTGGTATTCGGGAGTTGCATAATCTCATAGTCATAGGAACATGTATAAGTTATGGAGAAAGCAATAGCAGTAAACTAAACGATCATGGTGCTAAGCTAATGGATGGGTCAAGTCAATCACATCATTCTCTAATGATGTGATCCCGTTCATCAAATGACAACTCTTTGTCCATGGCTAGGAAACTTAACCAGCTTTGATTAACGAGCTAGTCAAGTAGAGGCATACTAGTGACACTCTGTTTGTCTATGTATTCACACATGTACTAAGTTTTCGGTTAATACACTTCTAGCATGAATAATAAACATTGATCATGATATAAGGAAATATAAATAACAAATTTATTATTGCCTCTAGGGCATATTTCCTTCAGTCTCCCACTTGCACTAGAGTCAATAATCTGGATTACATTATAATGATTCTAACACCCATGGAGTCTTGGTGCTGATCACGTTTTGCTCGTGAGAGAGGCTTAGTCAACTGGTCTGCAACATTCAGATCCGTATGTATCTTGGAAATCTCTATGTCTCCCTCCTTGACTTGATCTCGGATGGAATTGAAGCGTATTTTGATGTGCTTGGTTAATCTGGATTCCTTTGCCAAGGCAATTGCACCAGTGTTGTCACAAAAGATTTTCATTGGACCCGATGCACTAGGTATGAAAACTAGATCGCATATGAACTCCTTCATCCAGACTCCTTCATTTGCTGCTTCTAAAGCAACTATGTACTCTGCTTCACATGTAGATTCCACCATGACGCTCTGCCTGGAACTGCACCAACTGACAACTCCACCATTCAATAAAAATATGTATCTAGTTTGTGACTTAGAGTCATCCGGATCAGTGTCAAAGATTGCATCGACGTAACCGTTTACGACGAGCTCTTTGTCACCTCCATAAACGAGAAACATATCCTTAGTCCTCTTCAGGTATTTCAAGATGTTCTTGACCGCTGTCTAGTGATCCACTCCTGGATTACTTTGGTACCTCCTTGCTAAATTAATAGCAAGGCACACATCAGGTCTGGTACACAGCATTGCATACATGATAGAACCTATGGCCGAAGCATAGGGAATGACTTTCATTTTCTCTCTATCTTCTGTAGTGGTCGGGCATTGAGTCTGACTCAACTTCACACCTTGTAACATAGGCAAGAACCCTTTCTTTGCTTGAGCCATTTTGATATTCTTCAAAACTTTATCAAGGTATGTGCTTTGTGAAAATCCAATTAAGCGTCTTGATCTATCTCTATAGATCTTGATGCCCAATATATAAGCAGCTTCACCAAGGTCTTTCATTGAAAAATTCTTATTCAAGTATCCTTTTATGCTATTCAGAAATTCAGTATCATTTCTGATCAACAATATGTCATCTACATATAATATCAGAAATGCTATAGAGCTCTCACTCACTTTCTTGTAAATAAAGGCTTCTCCAAAAGTCTGTATAAAACCATATGCTTTGATCACACTATCAAAGCGTATATTCCAACTTTGAGAGGCTTTCTCTAGTCCATAAATGGATCGCTGGAGTTTGCACACTTTTTAGCACCTTTCAGATCAACAAAACCTTCGGTTGCATCATATACAACTCTTCTTTAAGATATCCATTAAGGAATGCAGTTTTGACATCCATTTGCCAAATTTCATAATAATAAATTGCAGCAATTGCTAACATGATTCGGACGGACTTAAGCATCGCTACGGGTGAGAAGGTCTCATCATAGTCAAGTCCTTGAACTTGTCGAAAACCTTTTGCAGCAAGTCGAGCTTTGTAGATAGTAACATTACCGGTAGTGTCAGTCTTCTTCTTGAAGATCCATTTATTCTCTATGGCTTGCCGATCATCGGGCAAGTCAACCAAAGTCCCCACTTTGTTCTCATACATGGATCCCATCTCAGATTTCATGGCCTCAAGCCATTTTGCGGAATCTGGGCTCATCATCGCTTCCTCATAGTTCGTAGGTTCATCATGGTCAAGCAACATGACCTCCAGAACAGGATTACTGTACCACTCTAGTGCAGATATTACTCTGGTTGACCTACGAGGTTCGGTAGTAACTTGATCAAAAGTTTCATGATCATCATCATTAGCTTCCTCGCTTACTAGTGTAGGAATTACTGGAACTGATTTTTGTAATGAACTACTTTCCAATAAGGGAGTTGGTACAATTACCTTGTCAAGTTCTACTTTCCTCCCACTCACTTCTTTCGAGAGAAACTCCTTCTCTATAAAGGATCCATTCTTAGCAACGAATATCTTGCCTTCGTATTTGTGATAGAAGGTGTACCCAACAATCTCCTTTGGGTATCCTATGAAGACACATTTCTGCGATTTGGGTTCAAGCTTATCAGGTTGAAGCTTTTTCACATAAGCATCGCAGCCCCAAACTTTAAGAGACGAGAACTTGGGTTTCTTGCCAAACCACATTTCATAAGGTGTGATCTCAATGGATTTCGATGGTGCCCTATTTAACGTGAATGCAGCCGTCTCTAAAGCATAACCCCAAAACAAGAGCGGTAAATCAGTGAGAGACATCATAGATCATACCATATCTAATAAAGTGCGGTTACGACGTTCGGACACACCATTACGCTGTGGTGTTCCAGGTGGCGTGAGTTGCGAAACTATGCCGCATTGTTTCAAATGAAGACCAAACTCATAACTCAAATATTCACCTCCACGATCAGATTGTAGAAACTTAATTTTCTTGTTACGATGATTTTCCACTTCACTCTGAAATTCTTTGAACATTTCAAATGTTTCAGACTTATGTTTCATCAAGTAGATATACCCATATCTGCTCAAATCATCTGTGAAGGTAATAAAATAATGTTACCCGCCGCGAGCATCAACACTCACCGTAACGCATACATCAGTATGTATTATTTCCAACAAGTCTGTTGCTCGCTCCATTGTTCCGGAGAACGGAGTCTTAGTCATCTTGGCCATGAGGCATGGTTCATAAGCATCAAGTGATTCCAAAATCCCATCAGCATGGAGTTTCTTCATGTGCTTTATACCAATATGACCTAAACGACAGTGCCACAAATAAGTTGCACTATCATTATTAAACTTATATCTTTTGGCTTCAATACTATGAACATGTGTATCACTACTATCAAGATTTAGTAAAAATAGACCAGTCATCAAGGGTGCATGACCATAAAAGATATTACTCATATAAATAGAACAACCATTATTCTCTGATTTAAATGAATAACCGTCTCGCATCAAACAAGATCCAGATATAATGTTCAAGCTCAACGCCGGCACCAAATAACAATTATTTAGGTCTAAAACTAATCCCGAAGGTTGATGTAGAGGTAGCGTGTTGACGGCGATCACATCGACTTTGGAACCATTTCCCACGTGCATCCTCACCTTGTCCTTAGCCAATCTTAGCTTAATCCGTAGCCCCTGTTTCGAGTTGCAAATATAGAAATAGAACCAGTATTAAATACCTAGGCGCTACGGCGAGCATTAGTAAGGTACGCATCAATAACATGTATCTCAAATATACCTTTCACTTTGCCATCCTTCTTCTCCGCCAAATACTTTGGGCAGTTCCGCTTCCAGTGACCAGTCCCTTTGAAGTAGAAGCACTCAGTCTCAGGCTTAGGTCCAGACTTGGGATTCTTTACTTGAGCAACAACTTGCATGTCGTTCTTCTTGAAGTTTGCCTTCTTCCCTTTACCCTTTTCTTCAAACCGGTGGTCTTGTTGACCATCAATACTTGATGCTCCTTCTTGATTTCTACCTCCTCAGCCTTTAGTATTGCCAAGAGCTTGGGAATCGTCTTATCCATCCCTTGCATATTATAGTTCATCACGAAGCTCTTTTAGCTTGGTGGCAGTGATTGAAGAACTCTGTCAATGACACTATCATTAGGAAGATTAACTCCAAGTTGAGTCAAGTGGTTGTGGTACCCAGACATTCTGAGTATATGTTCACTGATAGAACTATTCTCCTCCATTTTGCAGCTGTAGAACTTATTGGAGACTTCATATCTCTCAATCCGGGCATTTGCTTGAAATATTAACTTCAACTCCTGGAACATCTCATATGCTCCATGACGTTCAAAACGTCGTTGAAGTCACGGTTCTAAGTCGTAAAGCATGGCACACTGATCTATCGAGTAGTCATCATCTTTGCTCTGCCAGACGTTCATAATATATGGTGTTGCTCCTGCAGCAGGTTTGTCACCTAGCTGTGCTTCCAGGACGTAATTCTTCTATGCAGCAATGAGGATAATCCTCAAGCCATGGACCCAGTCTGTGTAGTTGCTACCATCATCTTTCAACTTAACTTTCTCTAGGAACGCATTAAGATTCAACGGAACAACAACACGTGCCATCTATCTACAACAACAAAGACATGCAAAATACTATCAGGTACTAAGTTCATGATAAATTAAAGTTCAATTAATCATATTATTTAAGAAGTCCCACTTAGATAGACATCCCTCTAATCATCTAAGTGACCACGTGATCCATATCAACTAAACCATGTCCGATCATCACGTGAGATGGAGTAGTTTTCAATGGTGAAAATCACTATGTTGATCATATCTACTATATGATTCACGCTCGACCTTTCAGTCTTAGTGATCCGAGGCCATATCTGCATATCCTAGGCTCGTCAAGTTTGACCCGACTATTCTGCGTGTGCAAAACTGGCTTGCACCCGTTGTATGTGAACGTAGAGCTTATCACATCCGGTCATCACGTGGTGTCTCGGCACGACGAATTGTAGCAACAGTGCATACTTAGGGAGAACACTTATATCTTGAAATTTAGTGAGAGATCATCTTATAATGCTACCGCCGTACTACGCAAAATAAGATGCATAAATGATAAAACATCACATGCAATCAATATAAGTGATATGATATGGCCATCATCATCTTGTGCCTTTGATCTTCATCTCCAATGCACCGTCATGATCACCATCGTCACCGGCTTGACACCTTGATCTCCATCGAAGCATAATTGTCGTCTCGCCAAATCTTGCTTCTACGACTATCGCTACCGCTTAGTGATAAAGTAAAGCAATTACATGGCGATTGCATTTCATACAATAAAGCGACAACCATATTGCTCCTGCCAGTTGCCGATAACTCTGTTACAAAACATGATCATCTCATACAATAAAATTTAGCATCTTGTCTTAACCATATCACATCAAAACATGCCCTGCAAAAACAAGTTAGACGTCCTTTACTTTGTTGTCGCAAGTTTTACGTGGCTGCTACGGGCTGAGCAAGAACCGTTCTTACCTATGCATCAAAAAAACACAACGTGGTATAGTGATTGCTTTTTGATCTTCAGAAAGAACCCTGTTCATTGAATCCTATTCAACTAAAGTTGGAGAAACAAACATCCACTAGCCACCTGCGTGCGAAGCACGTCGGTAGAACCAGTCTCATGTAAGCGTACGCGTAATGTCGATTCGAGCCACTTCATCCAACAATATCACTGAATCAAGAATCAACTAGTGAAGGCAAGCAATATGTATATACCCACGCCCACAACTCCTTTATGTTCTACTCATGCATATAACATCTACGCGAAGACCTGGCTCTGATACCATTGTTGGGGAACACGGTAATTTCAAGAAAATTCCTACGCACACGCAAGATCCATCTAGGTGATGCATAGCAACGACAGGGGACAGTGTTGTCCACATACCCTCGTAGACCATAAGCAGAAGCGTTATGACAACATGGTCGATGTAGTCGTACGTCTTCACGATCTGACCGACCCTAGCACCAAAAGTATGGCACCTCCGCGATCTACACACATTCAGCTCGGTGACATCCCACGAAATCTAGATCCAGCTGAGTGTTGAGGGAGAGCTTCGTCGGCACGACGGTGTGATGACAGTGATGATGAAGTTACCGACGCAGGTCTTCGCCTAAGCACTACAACGATATGACCAAGGTGGAAATATGTGGAGGGGGCATCGCACATGGCTAAACAATCAACTTGTGTGTCTATGGGGTGCCCCCTCCCCATATATAAAGGAGTGGAGGGGCAGGGTCGGCCCTCTACGGCGCGCCTCAAGGGGAAGTCCTACTCCCGGTGGGAGTAGGATTCCCCTTTACCTTGTTGGAGTAGGAGAGAAAGGAAGGGGGGATGGAGAGGGAAGGAAGGGGGGGTCGCCCCCCACCCAATTCGGATTGGGCTTGCGGGGGGGTCCCCTCCACCTTGACTGCCTCCTCCTCTCTCCCACTAAGGCCCAATAAGGCCCATACACTACCCGGGGGTTCCGGTAACCCCCCAGTACTCCGGTAAATGCCCAAACTCACCCGGAACCATCCCAATGTCCAAACATAGCCTTCCAATACATCAAACTTTATGTCTCTACCATTTCGAGACTCCTCATCATATCCGTGATCATATCCGGGACTCCGAACTACCTTCAGTACATCAAAACACATAAACTCATAATACCAATCATCACCGAACATTAAGTGTGCTGACCCTACGGGTTCGAGAACTATGTAGACATGACCGAGACTCATCTTTGGTTAATAACCAATAGCGGAACCTGGATGCTCAAATTGGTTCCTACATATTCTACAAAGATCTTTATCGGTCCCACCGCATAACAACATACGTTGTTCCCTTTGTCATCGGTATGTTACTTACCCGAGATTTGATCGTGGGTATCTCAATACCTAGTTCAATCTCGTTACCGGCAAGTCTCTTTACTCGTTCCATAATGCAACATCCCGTAACTAACTCATTAGTCACATTCTTGCAGGCTTATAATGATGTGCATTACCGAGAGGGCCCAGAGATACCTCTCCGATATACTGAGTGGCAAATCCTAATCTCGATCTATGCCAACTCAACAAACACCATCGGAGACACCTGTAGAGCATCTAGATAGTCACCCAGTTATGTTGTGTCTTTTGATAGCACACTAAGTGTTCCTCCAGTATTCGGGAGTTACATGATCTCATAGTCATAGGAACCTATATAAGTTATGGAGAAAGCAATAGCAGTAAACTAAACAATCATCGTGCTAAGCTAGCGGACGGGTCAAGTCAATCACATCATTCTCTAATGATGTGACCCCTTCATTAAATGACAACTCTTTGTCCATGGCTAGGAAACTTAACCATCTTTGATTAACGAGCTAGTCAAGTTGAGGCATACTAGTGACACTCTTTTTGTCTATGTATTCACACATGTACTAAGTTTCCGGTTAATACAACTCTAGCATGTATAATAAACATTTATCATGATATAAGGAAATATAAATAACAACTTTATTATTGCATCTAGGGCATATTTCCTTCAGTTTGTAGGTTGAGGATAAGTTAGGGTTGTTTAGATACTGAAAAAATTAAATTAGTTTTAGTAGAGAGCTTTTTGTCACAAGAAAGTTATTTGTCCCTAGGTAATCGATAACTAGACCGGTAATCATCATTGCAATTTTATATGAGGGAGAGGCATGAGCTAACATACTTTCATTACTTGAATCATATGCACTTATGATTGGAACTCTAGCAAGCATCCACAACTACCAAAGATCATTAAGGTAGAACCCAACCATAGAATTAAGTATCAAGTCCTCCCAACTACCATACACAACAACCCACTTACTCGGGTCTGTGCTTCTATCACTCATGCCACCCACCATAAACGAATCATGAACATATTGCAACACCCTACAACGGGGATCCCTCACACTTGTGCGACATGAAGAGCACCAGAGGACAACACCAATAATAAAACATGCAACTCAAACCAATCACGATCATCAATCAACCCATGACAAAACGAATCTACTCAAACATCATAGGATAACCACATATCATTGGATAATAATATATAGTGTTGAGCACTATGTTTAAGTAGAGTTTACAGTGGGGAGAACAGGTGTTACATCGCTACATAGAGGGAGAGAGAGTTCATGTTAACGGTAGCGAGGTTATTGGTGTAGATCGTCATCACGATCCTTGCCCCGGCGCCACTCCGGCGCCACCGGGAAAGAGGGGGAGAGAGCCCCCTCCATCTTCTTATTCCTTGACCTCCCCCAGGTGGGAGGAGGGTTTCCCCTCTGGTCCGTGGCCTCCATGGCGGCAGAGGGGCGGGAGCCCCTCCTAGATTGGATCTATCTCGCTGTTTCTCTTCTGTTTTGCGTTCTTGTTTTCTGGCCTTTCATTGTTTCTTAAATTCACGGAGATCCATAACTCCGATTGGGCTAAAAATTTAACATGATTTTTATCCAGATTTAAGCTTCCTTGCGGCTGAAGGAGATGTCCAACTGACCTACGGGGTGACCACAAGCTTGCCAGGCGACCCCTGCGTAGGGGGAGCACGCCTTGAGCTTGTGGGGCCCTTGGGCATCGGCTCGCTTTGATTCCACTTCCCAAAAATAACTTATATTCCAAAGTAATTCTTCGTAAATTTTCATCGCGTTTGGACATTGTTTGATTTGGATATTCTGCATAAGAAAAAACATGCAACAAACTAGAAATGACACAGGGCACTGGATCAATATGTTAGTCCCAAAAAATGATATGAAATGTTTCCAAAAGTATGTAAAAGTTGTAGAACATTGGCATGAAACAATAAAAAATATAGATACAACAGAGATGCATCAGCATACCGAGCTTAATTCCTACTCGTCCTCGAATAGGTAAATGATAAAAAAGATAAATTTCGATGTGGAATACTACCTAGCATAATCTTGATCATATAATCTAATCATGGCATGAATATTAAGATATGGGTGATTCAAATCAATAGTCTCTAATTTGACATAAAGACATCAATACTCAGGCATGCCAACAAACAATCATGTCTTTCAAAATATCAATGCTAAAGAACGTTATCCTACAAGATCATATAGTCTTGTCATGCTCCAGCTTCTTAACACAAAGTATTTATCATGCACAACCTCGGTGACAAGCCGAGGAAGCCCATCATGGGAATATACAAGCCAAATTCTATAATGAAAAATTCCCACTAGCATATGAAAGTGACAACATAGGAGACTCTCTATATGAAAAACACGGTGCTACCCTGAAGAACAAGTGTGGTAAAGGATAGTAGCATTGACCCTTCTCTCTTTTTCTCTCATTTCATTTTTTGTTTTCTCTTTTTTTCCTTTCTTTTTCTTTTTTGTCTCTTTTGGCCTCTTTTTTATTTTCTTTTTAATTTTCGCCCGGAGTCTCATCCCGACTTGTGGGGGAATCATAGTCTCCATCGTCCTTTCCTCACCGGGGCAATGCTCTAATAATGATGATCATCATACTTTTATTTACTTACAACTCAAAATTACAACTCGATACTAGAACAAAATATGACTCCACACTACTAGGAAAAAGGCTAGTAGTAGCGCGGGTACCCGTGCTACTACTATCGCGCTACAGCTAAATGGTTGGTAGTAGCGCGGTAGTACCCACGCTACTACTAACTTCGTTAGTAGTAGTGCTAGTTCCACCCACGCTACTACTAACCTAACTACTAGTAGCGCTCACTTATTCCCAACGCCACTACTAAAAATCTAGAAATTAAAAAAAAGTTAGATGTAGTACTCATGGATGGTAATACATTCAATGCAAACCATACCAATGTCACAGAACCATCTCAAGATTCCATATAACATTGGACACACACAACCATCATCAAAAGGTGGGTACCTTCCCTGGTGTTCCATAACCAACCTAAATAGACCACTGCTCTTGATGTATCTACCAAGTCTTGGAGTTTAGACACCAGTCGACCTGAATCCTCCCTCCCCCTAGACAATGGCGTCGAGGTCCTCCACCTCGGCGACCCCCGGCGTAAAAATAATCTAGAGAATCATCCATGCGACGTGGCTGAGGGAGTCCTGGACTAAGGGGTCCTCGGGCATCCGGCCTGTTAGCCATGGTACGGACTGATGGGCTGTGAAGATACGAAGACCGAAGACTACACCCTTGTCCGGATGGGACTCTCCTTGGCGTGGAAGGCAAGCTTGGTGACTAAATATGTAGATTCCTTTCTTTGTAACCGACCTTGTGTAACCCTAGATCCTCCCGGTGTCTATATAAACTTGAGGACTTAGTCCGGAGGAAGAGACTCATGATCATAACCACACAAGCTAGGCCTCTAGGGTTTAGCCGTTATGATCTCGTGGTAGATCGACTCTTGTAATACTCATATTCATCAAGATCAATCAAGCAGGACATAGGGTATTACCTCCATAGAGAGGGCCTGAATCTGGGTAAAACATTGTGTCCCTTGTCTCCTGTTACCATCGACCTTAGACGTACAGTTCGGGACCCCCTACCCGAGATCCGCCGGTCTTGACACCGTCGGTGGCCACCGGGCTTCACGACGAAGTCCGCCTCCGAGTGGTTGAAGCGCACAGCTCCTATCGGCCATGCTAGTCAGCATCGATCACCCCTGCGCCCACATCGAGAAAGTGAAAACTTGTTAGAATGAAAATTGCATTAGTTCAATCACGCACAATTTTTTTGAGAATACAAACACGCACAATCAAAATGTGAAAACACCAACTCTTTACATAAAACGAAGATGGAGCATCCGGATATTCAGTCATTATGTGGCACTCAGCCTCTTGAGAATCTTGACTCGATCTTAGAATCAATCCATAGCTCGCTCATTCTCATGTTCATCTATCTCATGTGAAGAATAAGCTGGTGCTCGTATTCCATCCTGTTCAATGCCATCAAAGAGAGTTCTGCTGGTGCTTCAGTAGCTATTAAAAGTGCAGATAGTAGTTATATAAGAATGCATATAGATTTGGCAAGTGCAAAAACCTCTTATATCTATCTTGTTTTATTTCTACAAATGTACATAAAGAATCGATTACTTTGGTTCTATAGGTACCATCTTCCTTCTTTTGTTCACACAGAAGAAAAGCCTACCGGTCAGCCTAATCATGACCACCTTCAGATTTTTATAAATGCACACACGATCACTGAAAATATATTTAAATTATTCGCAATAGATAAAAGTACCAAGTTCTGATTCATACTGCTAGCCAACAAACTAAATGATGCTTTAGATTTTTAACTATGTGAGTATGTTGTGGGCCCCTTGCTCATCTTATGATTTAAATAGAACCTTAGCAGACCCTGGAGTCATAATGTAGTTGCTTCAGTCACCACATCCATGTGGCATTAGCAGGCCCTATCTCCTACAACCATGTAACACTTGATTCCAAGTACACTCGCAAAAAAACACTTGATTCCAGTAGATGCTTCTATCAATTCAGCAATGTAATGATATAAGGGCCTTAGAAAGGAACTGATTATAGACATATTACCACATTTGCCGTGTTCAAATGAAATGGTTACTGGAAAATGATCTTACCTTGTTCTAGCAGAACATGTAGTGATCCATAAACATAGTAAATGTTCTCTGAAATCACTGGATCAGGCCTCATGGTTCCACAGGATTGTGATGCGAACGCACATTTTTTTGAGAATTAAGTAGCAAACCTGCAAAATGCACAAAATAGATCAAATGGTTAGCAAACCTGTTGTTCGTCCTGAAGCTAGTTTTGTCATTTTTTATGTAATAAAATCTTGTGATCAGTCATCACTCAAGGAAGCTTTTCATTATTGTACTCTCCAGTATGTGAATGCAGTGAACTTATTCCTCCCAACGACAACAAATAGAGCTGCCTGATTTTTTTACCATAGTATTTTTTTCGAACTGTTCTAAAATCTTTGCATCTCGCACGTCAAGGAACTCCAACTAAACACAGTGTACAAAGTACTCATAAACCATATTGCTATAGTTGTCTGATTTACTCACTGCTGTCAATTATGCTTTACTAAGAACTTTCAGTGAGATAGTTACCTGAAGGTATCAATTCTTCAGAGTTTCAGAGACTGGGACCTGACATCAAGCGCCTCCCTATACAGTGCCGGCTATTAATCCCCACCATAGTGCTACTGCGTTCAGCAGCCTACACAGTATTCAGTAAGCGATGGCCTCATCGTTAGGTGTAACCATAGAGACAATTGGTACGCTTGTAGCGCTTCCTGCTTGGGCATGATGCACCCCGCCGATAGGAAGTGTTTACCCGAGCTAGGAGTCGTGGAGGTGGAGGTGGTTCTCCCATCACCGCACTAGAGTAGACGACGGTGAGCTCAACCATGTGCGAACCGTGGTGGTCGTCATCGTCCATGGAGGAGGGTGGCTACTGTGCCGAATCAAAGAGATACGTGAGGGGGCGGGGAGAGAAGGAAGAAGGGTAGAGGAGAGGGCATGAATCAAGGGAAGAGGAGAGCTCACTGCACCGGAGTTGGAGGTATCTGAAACCCTAGCCGCAGGTAGGGGTCGCACACGAGCGCTTGCAGCCGCGAGGAGCGGATCTAGCCGGAGGGAAGGAAGCACCGTCGCGAGGAGAGCTCGTGGGTGTGCTGCGCTCTGACGAGTGCTGCCGAAAGTTGCCGGAATCTCCCGACGTTGGTGGCAGCGGCAAGGGTTTGTGGGTGGCAGAGGAGAAAATGAGAACGATGGAGGCTGTTCGCTGGGCTGGGTCTTTTTTTTAAACTATCGCTGGGCTAGCTTAGTTGTAGCGCATGTCGTGAGCCGCGCTACGACTACGTTTTAGTGCCAGCACGTCCTCGCAAACCCTCCCTGCTCCTATAATCTGTCCGTCGGGCATGATCAATGATATTTACCACTAGCGAGTTTTTTAAGCCACGCGCTACAAGTAATATTTACTAGTAGCATGGGTCGATACAGCGTGGTACTAGTAAGTAGCAGTAGCGCGGGTCAATGTAGCGCACTACTAGTAAGCGACTACCTACAAGCTTTTCCCTAGTAGTGCTATATGAATGCCTCTGACAGTGTACTAGGATGTGCAATGATCTAGCATAGCAAAGATATCAAAAAACAGACAACCATGAAAATATCGTGCTAGCTATCTTACGATCATGCAAAGCAATATGACAACGAATTCTCAAGTCATGTATATGATGATGGAAGTTGCATGGCAATATATCTCGGAATTGCTATGGAAATGCCATAATAGGTAGGTATGGTGGCTGTTTTGAGGAAGATATAACGAGTCTTATGTACGATAGAGCATATTATATCATGGGGTTTGGATGCACAGGCGAAGTTTGCACCAACTCTTGAGGTGAGAAAGGGCAATGCATGGTACCGAAGAGGCTAGCAAATTGTGGAAAGGTGAGAGCGCGTATAATCTATGGACTCACATTAGTCATAAAGAACTCACATAGTTATTGCGAAAGTTTATTAGCCCTCAAAGCAAAGTACTACTATGCATGCCCCTAGGGAGGTAGATTGGTAGGAAAAGACCATCGCTCGTCCTTGACTTCCACCCATAAGGAAGACAATCAATAATAAATCATGCTCCAACTTCATAGCATAACGAGAGATTATACGTGCATGCTTCGGGAATCACAAACCTTAACAGCAATATTCTTACCAAACCACAGTCATTCACTAGTACCTCTCACATATTACCATCTCTATATCGCAAAACTATTGTATGGAATCAAACATATCATATTTAGTGATCTACAAGTTTTATGTAGGATTTTATGACTAACCATGTGAATAACCAATTCATGTTAACTCTCTAAATAGATATGAGTGAAGCCTGCGAGTTTAATTCTTTCTACAAAAGATATGCCCATGCTCTAACAAATATAAGTTAAGCAAAGGAGCATTCTACAAATGATGGTTTTTCTATGTAGAGAAACAAGCAATCCAAACTTCAAAAGATATAAGTGAAGCACATGAAGCATTCTATAAAGCCATACTCAAAAGATATAAGTGAAGTACATAGAGCATTCTATAAATCAACCAAGGACTATCTCATACCATCTTGGTGCATAAAAGAAAAAGGAAAAATAAAAACAAAGACGCTCCAAGAATTTGCGCATATCATGTGATGAATAAAAATATAGCTGCAAGTAAAATTACCGATGGTCGTTAGAAGAAAGAGGGGATGCCTTCTGGGGCATCCCAAGCTTAGTTGCTTGGGAGTCCTCAAATATTACCTTGGACTGCCTCGGGCATCCCCAATCTTAGGCTCCTGACACTCATTATTCCTTCATCCATCGTGATCTCACCCAAAACTTGAAAACTTCAATCACACAAAACTTAACAAAGAAAATCACTACTTTAAGTACTGTTGTAAACCCATTCATATTTTATTTTTGCATTATAACTACTATACTCTAACTTCACCACAACTTATATCACCGATATAGTCCATAGATTCATCGAAACATGCAAAACAATGCATCAAAAACAGAATCTGTCAGAAACATAACAGTCTATAGAAATTTGAACATTGACCATACTTCTATAACTCCAAACATTCTGAAAATTAGGACACAATAAACAATTTGCATAGCAGTACCGTGTCAAAATTTCAGAAACTTTTGACGTTCTAGTAAAAAAGTAAATTCATGCACTACAGCCAAAGTTTGTGTTTTTGCACAACACAAATCAAACAAGCAATCTAATCATCCTAAAGGAAAATCTTGGCACATTATTTATATAATACAATGGATTTGTACAAGGGTTTAATTATTTTTGTTGAAAAGTTTTTGTAATTCAATATTTGCAAAGTTTCCATGGGCATGAACAAACTTCAAGGAGCTCCCCCACTTCAACGGTGCTCGTCTTTCTTACTTTCACTTTTCTTCTTGAAAAATTCTAGGTTACCCTCTATATTTTTTGTTTTGAAACTTTTTATATGCAGACAACAGAATAAAATGACTCTCCAAAACATCTGGATTGTCTCCCTGGTAGCATTTTATTTAAAGCCATTAAGCTAGGCATATAGTGCTCAAGTAATGGATCCAGCCGGATCCCAAGGTATATCAAAGCTAATTTGAATTAACAATGATTTGTAATTTAGTAGTGAGTAGAAAGCAACATATATCATGCAATGACGAAGTTTAACTCTCTTACAATGCATCGGCATGTCATAAAAGAACAATTCATGCACATCAAGTAAGGGCCAATACATAGCATAAACTGTTTCTTGCAATTTTATAGTATTGGAAACATAGAGAGAGGCGGAGATGTAGTTCCTCTCTCATAATAATTGCAAGTTGGAGCAGCAAGCACATGCATATTACATTCATCAAAATCATCATGTGTAGTAGTAAAACGCAATCCATCAATATAATCCTTGATAAGCGCAAACTTCTCTGATATAGCGTAGTTGGGAGAATTCAAAAAGATAATAGGACTATCATGTAAGGGTGCAACAACAACAATTTCATTCTTAATATAAGTAACTATAGCAAGTTCATCTCCATAAGCATAATTCATATTGGCATCATGGCCACAACCACAACAAGCATCAATTTCATTAAAAAGGGATATTTCAAGCGAATCCAAGGGTTCATAGCAATCATCATAGCATTCATCCTTCGATAAGCACGAAGGGAAATTAAACAATGTATGAGTTGAAGATTTACTCTCATTAGAAGGTGGGCATGGGTAGCTAATCCTCTCTTCCTCCTTTTGTTCTTCACTCTCCTCGTCATATTTTTCATCCAATGAGCTCACAGTGTCATCAATTTCTTCTTCCATAGATTCCTACAAAATATCAATCTCTTCTTGGACAACGGAGACTTTCTCAATGAACTCAGTAATATCGGCATTATATTGATAATTCTCATAGCAATATTTAAGTATAGCATTATTTTCAGGTCTGTAAACAACATCATCATAATTTTCAAAATTCAAACAAATATTCAATTTCATAAGCACCCATGATAGCAACAAATTCTTCTATCCGTTCCACATCATAGTAATCATATATACCATTAGCATAAGAAGCCAAGGTTTCATTGCCATTAAGTTTACATTAAAGGGGAAGGTGTGGAGCCTTCATCCTAGAGCAACAAGTATAACCATATCTCAAGCATAAATTCCAAGCATACCAATGCAACATTTCAATTTGATCCCCTAAGAGTTTTCCTTTTTGAATCAAGCGACAATCCACAAACTATTCATGTTGATCCAACGTTTCTCCCATTATCAAGTTGAATAGGGTTTTCTCGGGATTATCAAAGTAGTGTTTAATATTTTTCACATAACGAGCATCGACGGTTTTAGGAGGTTTCCCATCTCCATGAGTAGCAAGTACACCTAATTTTTTGGCATTTCGTCCTCCATATCCATAACTAAGATACAAAACAACTTAGAACAGTAAATAAATCTACTTAGTGATAAAGCAAACAAGCACACACGAGAATATTCACCCCATGCTATTGCTCCCCGGCAATGGCACCAGAAAAAGGTCTTGATAACCCACAAGTATAGGGGTTCAATTGTAGCCTTTCTCGATAAGTAAGAGTGTCGAACCCAATGAGGAGCTAATGGTAGAACAAATATTCCCTCAAGTTCTATCGACCACCAATACAACTCTACGCACACTTTATGTTTGATTTACCTAGAATAAGTACAAAACTAGAAGTACTTTGTAGGTGTAGGATAAGTTTGCAAGATAATAAAGAGCACGTAAACAAAAGTTAGGGGTTGTTTAGATAAAGAAACAATTAAATTAGTTTTAGTAGAGAGCTTTTTGTCACAAAAAAGTTATTTGTCCCTAGGCAATCAATAAATAAACCGGTAATCATTATTGCAATTTCATATGAGGGAGAGACATGATATAACATACTTTCTCTACTTGGATCATATGCACTTATGATTGGAATTCTAGCAAGCATCCGCAACTACCAAAGATCATTAAGGTAAAACCCAACCATAGCATTAAGTATCAAGTTCTCTTTACTCCCATATGCAACAACCCACTTACTCGAGTCTGTGCTTCTGTAACTCATGCCACCCACCATAAGAGAATCATGAACATATCATGACACCCTATAGTGGGGATCCCTCATGCTTGCACGACACGGACAGTACTATATGACAACACCAATAATAAAACATGCAACTCAAACCAATCATGATCATCAAACAACCCATAGGACAAACGGATCTACTCAAACAACATAGGATAACCACATATCATTGGATAATAATATATAGTGTTGAGCACCATGTTTAAGTAGAGATTATAGTGGGGAGAAGAGGCGTTACACCGCTGCATAGAGGGGAAGAGACTTGGTGTTGACGGTAGCGAGGTTGTTGGTGTAGATCGCCCTCACGATCCTTGCCCCGACGGCACTCCGGCGGCACCAGGAGAGAGGGGGAGAGAGCCCCCCTTATCCTTATTACTTGACCTCCCCCTAGATGGGAGGAGGGTTTCTCCTCTGGTCCATGGCCTCCATGGTGGTGGAGGGGCGGGAGCCCCTTTGAGATTGGATCTATCTCTGCGTTCCTGTTTTCTGGCCTTTCACCGTTTCTTAAATTCCCGGAGATCCTTCACTCGATTAGGCTGAAACTTTAACCTGATTTTTATCCGGATATGGGCTTCCTTGCGGCCGAAGTACACCTCTAACTGACCTATGGGGTGGCCACAAGCTTGCCAGGCGTGCCCTGGGTAGGGGGTTGTGCTCCTTGAGCCTGTGGGCCCCTCGAGCATCGTCTCGCATTGATTCCACTTCCCAAAAATCACATATATTCCAGAATAATTCTCCATAAATTTTTATCGTGTTTGGACTTCATTTGATATGGATATTCTGCAAAACAAAAAACAGACAACAAACAGGAACTGGCACTGGGCACTCGATCAATATGTTAGTTCCAAAAAATGATATAAAATGCTGCCAAAAGTATGTAAAAGTTGTAGAACATTGGCAAACAATAAAAAATTATAGATACGACGGAGACGTATAAGTGGCTGCACGCATTGGTGTAGGTGAGACAACCCTGCTTAGAGTTTGCTCGAAGGATGGCACTCCTCAGGGCGCGTGAAGGGCTGGCATGTAGCAGGCTGTGGGGTGGTGAGCGGCGGGTGGTCGGGGTATGGTGCTCAGATCAGGTCGTTGTGGTGGCGGGCATCGCTCGTGGTGGTATGTGAGGGGTTGCGGCTTGGACTACGAAGTGGAGCAACATCGAAATGGAGCAGGCTGGTGCACGTCTACATGATTTGGTGTCTCCATCCTCTCACAAGCGTGTTGTGGCGTGTGTGGTGCACGGCCGCGCTTTTGGTGCATGGTTGCGGCTAGGAACCGAGGTGGTTCTTTGCCTTTGGCAGTGCTTGTCTCTTCCTACCGGCATGGTGCTCATCAAGGCTCGGAGGCTCGGGCTACATCCCGTGGCTTGCTTTCGGTCGAAGGTTGATGGATCTTGCAGCTGGTGCCGGTGGGTAGTCGCCAGTGACCTCTAGAAGGTGCGGTTGGCTATGACGGTGGCGGGCTTTTTCGTCACCAGGCTGGCTCTTGGTGATGGTGGTGCACGGTGGACTTGTCGAGGCCATTATAGGTTGGCAGTGTTGTGAGCTTGGTTGAAGACCCTATCTTGGCCTTAGGCCTCTGACCGACTATGGCGGCAGCTACAGCCATCGTAGACCTTCTTGGAGGCATCATTGTAGTGTTGTCGCACCCCTCCCACATGGTTCCGTCTCTGAGGGAAACACGTGATCTATTGGATCGGATGTTGGCGGTGCCTTAGCGTCATTTTCCCTCTTGAGGTCCTCGTCCTTGGAGCTGGGCATCGACAAGTGAGACCAGAGAAAGGCACCAGTGTTGGTGTTGAGGCTTCTTTGGAAATGATGGGGGATAAGAGCGAAGTCGGAGGCACAACAATGGTTGCACTAGTCGGCTCTTCTACTATGTGTCCTTGGAATTACCTCGGGTTGTTTTGTTGCGATGAAGTGGGAGTTGTGGTGGCCGGGCCATGTGGCAATGATGACAGACAACAGGTGGTCAATTCGGTAGTCTTCCTAGCACCAACCATGCATAGTTCTTCTTAAGACCTCTCCATTAGAGTTGGAGTTGTGTTGCATTCGATGCGGATGGCTGGGTCTGGCACAAGTGCTCTTGTGTTTCCACACAGCCTCTATGGTGTGGGTTGGTTCGAGGTTTGTCTTCGATGAAGTCAAAATCACTTGCTCTGAGACTAGGGAGGGCGATGACGCTAGTTGGGGAGAAGTGATGACGATGACATCTGAGTGTATCTTGATGATGCCTCCTTTTTAGCACTATTTGGAGAAATCTTATAAATATAACCTTCGCAGTAGCTGTCGTAAGGGGAGCAGTGCTATTGTTACTTAGTAGTAGCACGCGGTACATTCCAGTGCTATAGGTAGGGAGTTAGCAGTAGTGGGGGACTGCGGAATGGCTCTACTACAAAGTGGTTCCACACCGTGGTGTTGCCGTGCCCCACGGGCTTGCCATAGTAGCAGCACGGGTCATGGAACCACACTACTGCTAAACATGTTAGCAGTAGCGCGGACCCTTGGCCCGCGCTGCTGCTATGGCTAGCCCGGGCCCAGCTTCCCGTCCCCACTTAGCAGTAGCATTAGGCGTAGACCAGCGCTACAGCTAATGTGTTTAGTAGTAGAGTTGGGCCGTAACCCGTGCTATTGCTAGGGTAAACATTATCCTCCATCTCTCCCATTCGTCGCTCTCCCTGTGCCATGCTCTCACTGACGCGACCGTCCTCCTCCTATCGTCGCCGCCGTCGCCACATTCCTGCTCTCGTTGCCGCCATCCGCCGGCCTCGGTAAGCCTCCTCCTCCTCCTCTTCCTCTTCCTCCTCCCTTCTATAGCAGCCCCTCCTCCCCCCTACCGGGGGATGTGAGGCTTGTTTTTTTAATGAAAACGTGAAAGTAGGATTTTTTTTGAAATGAAAATGTAAGGAACTTGACTTTGTTTGAACATGTGAATAAATGAAAATGAAAATGTGAAGAAATGAAGCTAGTATTTTTGAAATGAAAATGTGAAGAAATGAAAATGTTAATAGTGTTTACATGCTCATGTGTGACTCCTCATGTGGTGCGGGGTAGATCACACCGATGAGCCGCTCGACGACACCCAGAAGATCCTCAACAGCCGTCTAGTGAGTGAAGGGATCTATTTGAACATGTTATATGTGGAGTAGTGTTGTGTAGTACTAGCATGTATATGTGCTTGCCAAGTGCTATCTTGGCTTTTATTGTTTGTAGGGAACACCTCCGAGTGGCCTATGTTTTGCCGGAAGTTGATTCATTTCCGTTCTGGCTAATTTCAGGCGGTTGATATGTCCTATTTTAGCAAAGGTCATGCCAAAAAAATTCCTGAATTTTGGCATGACTTGTGCTAGAAAGTGGAATTATTGAGTGCCCGTGATTTGCTAGAACAGGAATTAATCAACATTCCGGTAGAACATAGGCCATTTTTATGACATTTCTCAATGTAATGGGTTGACTTTCAGCCCGTCGATGCTACTTGAGTGACTTTTAGTCTGTTCTTGAAGGAAGGATGCTGAATATTGTCATGGGGGTCACTTCTCTTCCTTCTTCTCGTGATATACCTTGGTAATGCACGAGAAAAGGATGGAAAGCGACCATCACCGATGGTCGAAATATCTGTGAGGGAGTGTCCCCCATATACTATCGAAATATAAGAGAGGAAGAATCCCAACTGATGTCGTGGGTGTCACCTCCTCTTCCTTCTGCTCGTGATATACCTTGGTAATGCACGAGAGGAGGGGAAGCGACCATCACGGACAGTCAAAAATAACTGTGAGGGAGTGTCCACCATATACTGCCAAAATGTAAGAGAGGAAGAATCTCGAATGTTGTTGTGGGGGTCGCTTCTCATTCGTTCCCGTGGGCTAGACATTTTTGTGTAATGCACTTGGGAACGAAGGTAGGAGCGACCATCACCGATGGTTGAATGTATCACAGAGGGAGTGCCCACCATATACACCACATGAGATGATAGTTTTCAAGAAAAAGACTCGACAGACCACCAGTCAACCCGTGATGAATAATCATGATCTAATTTAGTTTTTCTAGTACATATATTGAATTTCAGAAGTTTAATCTTTGAATTATGAACGTAGGAAATGTCTGACGATGATAGGATCCCTAACTGCGACTACTACGGCAATGACCGGGGTCTGTGCGTCAAGCCTCACCTGCAAGACAATTGGCGCTTCACTATTCACTACAAAAAATTCACTTCCGTGATGATACGTCTTTGTCACAGTAGGTCACGTTTTCTGACAACATCATGACGATTTTATGACAGAATCAAGATAGTCATACATGTGCTGTCATAGAAGTGTTCCATGGCATTACCAAAATTATCATCACAGAAGTGTTCACTTCCATGACGATAAATGCCGCGTCATGGAAGTGCTTTCGTCAAGGGTGACTAACACGCGGCATCCACCGTAACGGGTCGCCGTTAAGCTATCGGGTCCGATTTTGGATCCAATAACCTGCTAACAACCACGACCAATGATGATTTTCCACGTGTAAAATTCTCATTGGCCGACGGAACCGTGTCAGCTCCGGGTTGGCACAGGTGTCACTCATCCAATGGATGCGATGCGCCTATGATATGTTGACACATGGACCGGCCCAAAAGTGGCCCATAAAGATTAAATGGGCCGGCCCAACTAAAGGCCCACAAGATTTTGCGGACCATAATGGGCTGGCCCAGCTAAAGGCCCATGAGATTTCACCGACCATAATGGGCCGGCCCAGCTAAAGGCCCATGAGATATCGCCGACCATAATGGGCCGGCCCAGCTAAAGGCCCACAAGATTTTGAGGACACTAGTGGGCCGACCCGTTAACAGGCTGCCATGTTTTGGGCCAAATGCTGACCCATATTTGATCCGGTTCATTAACAGCCTGCCATGTTCCGGGCCCAATAAAGGCCCATATGAGATCTAGCCCGTTAAAAGCCTACTATGTTCTGGGCCAAATTACAGCCCAGATCAGATCCGGCCCTTTAAGAGGCTTTGGGCTAAATTATGGCCAATATCAGATTCGACCCGTCAACTGGACGCTATGCTTTTGGGCCCACTTGCTAATGGCCCATTTAGTAATTCCGTTTGATATTAGTTTTGTCTTGTTAAAGGCCTGTTTTACATTTCGACCCTATATTTATTTCGGCATGTTAAAAGCCCGTCATATAGTTGGGCCTAACTACGACCCGGTTTGCATCCGGCCTGATCACAGCCGATAATTTGATTGGGCCAAATAAGGACCGAGACAATTTTGGCCTGTTAACGGCCCGTGATGTGATTGGCACAATCATGGGCCGGGGTTTATTTCGGCCTGCTGCCGGCCCGTGAGCTGTTCGACACATTTCAGGCCCAACCTACTTTTCGGCCTCCTAAAAGCCCATTGAGTTTTCTTGCGAAAATAGGGCCGGCGGTTTACTCGGCCTATTAGAGGCCCGGATCTACTAGTGGTCCAGTTTACATTTACGCCTGTTAACGGACCGATTATGTAGCGATTTGCATGACAACCCAATTATGTACCTTAATTTGACGGCTTAGCCGGTTTACTGCGAAGACAGGATATATATAGAGTAAAATAACTACAGCACCGTGAATAAGAAAAACCTAGACTATACAATAAAGAAATTACAGCATATTACATCCATTGGGCATCAAAGTTCGCCACTATGATAATAAAGCACAAGCCGACACCAGATTACATACACTGGGCATCAAAGATCGCCACCAGTGCAAATAAACATGCCGACAAATTAATATAAAGAATGGACATCACTTTAATAGAGTTCAAGAAATGTTAGCCCTACTCGGGAGCTACTGCGCAAACAGCTGAGCAAGCTGATGAGACTGCACTTGTTTCACACTTATATCCTCCTCACTCTGAAAGATAAACAAGCAGACAGATGACATGTTTTGCACATATAAGTATCAGTGCTGACAATTCATCACATTTCTTACTAACGAATAAAGTGACACAGTTTAAAATAGCGTTAACACAATATGGTATTGTTCAGGTTAAGACATGGCAAGAAATAACATTATGAAGGAGTTGGCAGCTTCACGACACCACTGGATTACAAATCAAGAACTCATAAGTATCAATGGTTAGTGTGCTGTCAATTTATCCCATTTGAGATTGGCAAATAAAGAGACGGTTTAAATAATAGTAGAATGATATGACATTTTTCATAGTTAAGACATTGCAGAATATGGCATTGTGTTGTAGTGGGTAGGTTCACCACACCACTGGATTACAGATCAAGAACAGAAGCATACATGTAGTGTAAAAGAAGATCACTTGCTCTGTATAGTTTAATTTACATGGTATGAAGAAGGAACTTGGTTGTACAACTAAAAACTTAAATTGAGAAGGACAAACTTTGGTTTATGAACTACATAATAAACTTTAACATGCAATTTGATGCAAACACCAAAAATAAACAGCTGTTGCAGTCATGCCTAACCAAATATACACAACAAAGTTTGAAGGCTTGAGAAGGACAAACTTACATTATTGGTGAAGACAGGCTCTATAAAGCCCTTGTCCATGCTGATGGGGGGGGGGCAATTCAAGAAGTTTACCACAGAATCTTCTTCATAAGCATTGCCTTTATCCTACATTTTGTTAATAGTAAATATAGATGTGATAATATAAGAAAAATGGAGAATATTTAAGATAAGATGAAGAGTGATGCTACATAACCAAGTAGCTATAAATGTAAGTATAGCGATACAGGCAAAAGGTACAGCCAAGAGAAATGCAGAGCTAAACTTCATCAGGACCATCGGTGTCATCCAACCTTAAGGTAAGAGTAAATATAGATCTGATGCATAGAAAATGGAGGGCGATGGAAAATAAGCTGCAGAGTGGTGGTACATGAACAACTACCTGTCAATATAAGTACACTGATAAAGGATAACATGTACTTACAAGAACAATGCAGAGCTAAAAAATTTCATTGGCATTCGATATATTCTACACTAATCTAACCATCCATACAGATCAGATAATTTGGAGCGAACAATTGATAAGCAAGCTATCATGCATAATGCTGTCACATAATGAACCATGTATGAATGCAAGTACAATGATACAGGACAACATGTACTAACAAGAGCAAAGCAGCGGGCAGCATATTTGCGATATCCTGTCGTTCTTTTCAAACTGGAATTCTTCTTCAAGCTGATTTCATGCAAAAAGGATCAGTAAGGCACATGCGGAAAGTAGAAGTTCAAATTGTCATGTGATATCTTGGATAGTACCTCATCCTGGGAATGAGACCAGTGCATAACAAGGTTTTTCCGTTCAATGTCTTCTAAATTTAACACATGAGATTTCACTGGAAATTCGTTTATAGACTTTCCATCAAAGTGTGATTTCTTCAGGTAACACCGATACTGCTGAAATGCTTCCTTGAAAAGCGCAAGAAAGCTTTGCTCGTCATGACTATCTAGATTGACCCTCGCCTACTTACAACAATGTAATGTAAATCATTGATGTGTTCAATCAGCAGAAAACAGGAAAATAATCACCGTCAATAATAGCACTTACGCGTAAGTGGGACAGGAAGATGTGAAAATGGTGTTTGTCTTCACTACAATCTTCCTATGATGGGAATATATGCACGTAGTCCCTAACAACATTGAAAGTGTTGTCTTTTAAACTGGGAATAACTGGAATGGGGTTCCAATCTGCAGGAATTAGCCGTCCCTGCAGTTGGGATAGGTCTTCGGCCGGTGGACTTGCTGTGCTTTTTGCTGGAGCGGGATTTTTCTGTGGTACGGCTGGTGCTATGGCAACTGAAATCGGCATACCTTTTGTTCGAGTGCAGGTCTTGTGTGGTGGGGCTAGTGGTGTGGCCAGTGAAGTATGGTACAGTCTGCTGGAGTCTGTCCTACGTTTTGTGTCACTGGTTGTACAGCCAATATAAGTGGGGTGTTGTCTGATTTCTTCGGTACCACCACGTTTTTCAAGGACTTTGCTGGTGCTCCTCCAGGTTCGGCAATCACCCTCTTCCTTTTTGATGTCTGATGCACAAGAACAACATTTGAGTGGAAAAACATGGTATGATGATAGATGGAATATGTATTGATAATGGATGGGCATGGCATCTTTACATATATGATGAGTAAACTAAGTAGATGGCGGTGCAACAAAATATAAGAAATGCAAGACAACATATGAAAGATACAAGCAATCAATAAAACTTTGCCAAATTAGAACAGGCACCTTGATGGGTGAACAGGACAGGCCATCTGCCTTTGACTCCTCGAGTTTAGAATATTCATTAGGATCATATTCTGAACAAGAATCTAGAGGTGGGGAGCGTATGAGTCTCATTGCATCCAGAATGGCACTCAATGCCTTGGTGCCAATTTTGTAAGTCATTGCAGTGTTCCACAATATTCTTCTGATGCGCGGATTCTGATATTCTCTGTAATTATGTAGAATATCTGAGAACCATGAAAACATAAAAAGTAGTGAGATTATCTTTGTAATGCAGAGGATATTCTAATATAGGGGCGCCCATGTAAACCCTTGTGTGCTATCACTGGATTCTGATGAGAGAGCTCATGTGTGCTGTAATATGGTGTGTGCATTAATATAATATGGCACAAGTACACAAAAAATAGGCTCTAGAAGTAAGGATAGTTGGCAGATGATAGGTTCATAATATAATGTATAGAGAGTTTATTGCTAAACCATGATAACAAGAGCACACAGCAACTAGGCAGATCGTAGTGTACATAAAAGGGGTACACCATAACCATGATATATAAATCGGGAAAGTGGAATTGGCTGGAAAATACGGTGTTGTATTGCCGCTACTAATTGAAAGCCGATCGATCATGTACAGGCCAGCTCTATCAGCTATTGACTGCAGATGTCCCTGCTCCCCTTCCTGACAAGGAACATACTATACGTACTAAATACAGAATAACAAAAGAGGAACATGTTAAAGAACAGAAGAGGAAGCATATTCTTGAGGTTCCGCTTCATTGCATACAATGTTGGTTGCCCACTCATGATGAATCACAACACCCAAAGAAATGCAATTGCATGTTGTCTCTCTATATGTGGCCACATGCATTTGGAAAATCAAGTGGGAGCTTTACCTAACCAATTAAATGTGTGTCTGTTAACTAATATCAGTATCATATCACAATTCATAAATGAAGATGTAAGCTTTTGACTTATGAATGGTGTGTTGTTTAGCTTCAAGAGTGGACTGCTGCTAGTGCGACACCAAGCAGCTACACAGATCATAGTGTAGATATAACGGGAAAACGGTAAGGATCAGGAGTAAAATCTGCAAAGTGGAACTTGCTGGAATATATTAGCTAGTATTGCCGGTACGGCTAGAAAGGCTTCGGATACCAACTCTCTTCAACTGAAGGTGCGGTACTGTTAATATCAGTGTAACTCTCAAAGGCGACACAGCTCCCTGCATTTCCTTGCTAATCTTATAGGATTCAAGTGGGCAGGCCACTACAAATCCTATTCCTATATTTAGAAAATCCTACGAATCGAAGAGGCCCGAAGAGTTCAAAGTGTCCATCACAACCGACCGTATAGACCTCTACAATGCCAATGTCCCTTCTCATCTTCACTACAAGGAACATACTGTACTACTATCATACTACCTCTGTTCCACAATATAAGTCTTTGTAGAGATTTCCACTATGGATCACATACAGATGTATACAGATACATTTTAGAGTGTAGATTCACTCATTTTGCTCCATATGTAGTCCATGGTGGAATCTATACAAAGACTTGTATCTAGGAACGAAGAGAGTACTTATTAAAGAAGAACGGAAGAGGAACACACTAAAGAATAGCAAGCAGATTTTGGATAATAAAATGTTCATTACGCAGTGCCCACACATGATGAACCAGAGCGCATTAAGAATGCAACTCATGCTGTCTCTCTATATGTGGTGCACGTGCTTTTTGCAAGTAAAGTAGGAACATTAGCTGACCAATTAAACGTTATCTATTTTAGTAATATCAGCATCATATCAGATTCGTATTTGAGCAACAAGTTTGGAATTATGAGTGGAACGTTGTTTGGCTTGATGGATTCAGGAGTAGTGCTAAGCAGGTACGATGATGGTACTGAATATAAAGGCATGTGCGCATCCAAGTCGCATGACTTTTGTCATTTGGGTCAATCGACCATTTCAGGCGGTTGGATGAAGATCCTACGTCTCCTAACCCTCCTTCTTCCTTGTCTCCGATTCTTCCCATATAGAACACTTCACGGGCCACCGGTCGAACCACCGGCCCCGACCCCCCCGCCCTCCCCTGAACCTCCCCACCGCATGTGTTCCTCTGCCACCCCCACCCCCGCCCCACCCGTGCCGAGTTTTCTTCGTTCGGCGAGGCCCCACCACCGCCCCCCACAACCACCGTCCCCAGCCAAGCCCCTTCCTTCGCACCAGCGAACTCCAGCGAGCTCTCAAAAATCGATTGACCCAATTTTGAAATTTAGTCTACTATCATTTAACTAGTGTGGAATATAAAAGGGGAAAACCATAAGCAGTGCGAGTATAGTGTTGAGCATGCCATGGCGGATCTGAAAGGTGTAAATCGGACAAAGGCAACTGTGCAACCAATGTTTTCTTTCAACTAACAAGTAAGTGACGGACAAGAAATCAGAGTAAAGCAGTGAAATCTGAGAGGTCGATCTCTCGTAATGGATGATGATGTTGGGGTATCAACTCCGGCATGGTGGAGGAGGACGGTGGCGGATGGAGGAGGCTGGGGTGGAGAGGGTGTTTTGGCGCCCACGGAGCACGAATGGGGAAATGGAGGGAGAGAGGAAGGGGGGAACCATGTCTTCAGGGCGCGCTTGTCTCAAATGCGAGGAAACTTACAAGCTTAGCCCTGTTTAAAATTTCCTACATCACAACAATATTAGTCAGTTGGGGATAGGATGGTAATCTCGCATACACCGAGTATTTGCCGACGAGAGTTTGTTTTTGGCGCCCGCCGTGTATGAATCGGGGAGGGAGTCGATTTCGGCCGAGGAGACACTGTTTTTTGGCGCCCACCGTGTATGAATCTGGGTGAGAGGCAATTATATCACGTTCGAGTGAAATTACAAACCTACCCCTATCGAAACCTATACAAATCGAGCTAATAGGCTTTGCGTGTCAGGGATAGGCAGTAATTTCCATCTCGAAGATTTTTGTTTCGGGCGGTTACTGCAACTTTCCTCGCTCCATTCAAATGTTTGCAGAGAAAGAGTGCATGTTTACCATGCCAACTCAATTCGAATCCAGTTTGTATTCTATTTTTGTTCGGGCGTGATCCATTTTCGATTGGAATAAAATTCTATATACATCATTTTTTATATATACTTTCAAAAGCACAACAAAGAATTTTGCTCCTTTATATGTATAATATGATTTAGAAATACGATGATCTCAAAATCATAAGGTTGAATTCAAAAAAATTAAACCAAATTATGTTCTACTAAAATGTATGGATCACTAATATCTACATATTAAATAACATAGATGCGTGTGAATTCATATGACTAGGCATGTTTGATATATCAATTTTGGTTCAAGTATGAATTACATGTATCATCATCTCAAATTCAAATATTTGAATCCCTTTTATGTTGACTCCTTTCACGCCCATCTCTCTCGAATGCTCCTTCATGTAGATATCATTCTGTTTTCTCCAACTCACCCGCACGCTCACTTCATCTTTCTCCTATCTTCGCAAACATAGTCTCTCGGCATCTCCCTTGAGAAGTGTCACACTCTCCCTATCATTGTACACTACACAGTTTTCATTATCTCTCATGTCTCTACCGTTCTCTGGTATCACTAGGTACCTAAGCTTTATTTTTCACCGCCACACAGGGGCGTTGCCAGCACAATGGCACGTCCAATGCCAACTTCAGTAATACACTATGAAATAGTACCAGACAGGGAAATTTTAGCTATAGTCAACAAAGAAAGTTACTGCCACGCCCCGGGCCAAGGCACCTATTGCCCGGGGCCTGGCTACGCCACTACCGCCACACACAGTCTCACTCGTCTTTCACTTTGTCTTTATCTCTATGGGGTTCTCTCACACACCCTATATGTCTCTAGATATGACCCATACCACTAAAATTACTCTCTCCTGCAGACACAACATTTGTTGTGGTCTCCTTTCTGTCTCCATCCTAGTTATAAAACTGACACTATCATTTGTTTACCGATTACACAAACTCCACCCCCGCTCTCTCTCTCCCTCACACACACAACTCCTGCTTCCACCCCCCTTCCCGACTACCGTCTCTCTCTCACACAGAAAACTCCCGCTTTCGCACCCCGACTCCTATTTCTCTTACAATCATTGATCGACTAGCCTCCAAATAGGTTTATACACCCGCACACTCGTGCTTCCACTATCGCATACATGTCTCTCTCGCGCTCCTTGTATCTATGTAGATTTTTCGTCCCTTCTTGAGACACACCCTCTCGATCCTGCACACACACACACTATCGCCTCATTTTAAGCTGATACCTCTCGCACACACACTCTTTGTGTCTTTGTCACACATGCACTCCATCCTCCTCCTCTCTCCCTCTCTCTCACACACACAACACACACACACATGGGCTTTTTGCAACAACTAGCAAGATGCCCTTGCGTTCCACGGAACATCAAGATGCATTTGTATGAGTAGTTTATCTTGTGGGAGAAAAGGATGAACGAGGGAAGGCCTTATTTGCAAATGTGGAGAGGGGTGTGGGTATCTTTTTGCAAAATTACCATACTTTCCTTCCTATCCGTTAGATATAAATAGGACGACCTATATTGCAGGATGGCTGGCACACCATCATCACCAACTCTGTTTTATCACTACTCTTATAAAAACCATAATCGGTGATGATGGTGTGCCTGCCATCCTGCAATATAGGCTGTCCGATCTATATCTAACGGATAGGAAGGAAACTATGGCAATTTACCCGCACTCCTCTCCACATTTGCAGATAAGGCCTTCACTCGTTCATCCTTTTCTCCCACAATATCTGTATGTTCCATGCAGCGCATGGGCATCTTTCTAGTAAGAATAGAAATTAGAGATATACCACTTCTCGAATCTTGAAATGAACAACATTCCTCCCTTATCTCATCAAAACCGCCAAAGGAATATATTTTGAGTGAAACATAACATATTTTTAGTGATACACGTTTTTCAAAACTGTACTCCTTTTTCTATCAAATCGGTGAATATGTATTAATCTACTTTCATCGTGTGGCAATGCATTGGCACATTGCTAGTAGTTATAACTACTGTATAATTTTTGGACATCAGACAAACGGTGGAATGCATATACGAAGAGAAGAGGCGCACACGCGCAGTCGGTCTCTCACTGTCTCGCACACACGAGAGTTATGTAAAGGCACCATTAACAAAAAAACCTAAAACCCTAGCTGCACAATTGCTGCATGCGCGGGTACCGGGTGAAGGAAATATGCCCTAGAGGCAATAATAAAGTTATTATTTATTTCCTTATATCATGATAAATGTTTATTATTCATGCTAGAATTGTATTAACTGGAAACATAATACATGTGTGAATACATAGACAAACAGAGTGTCACTAGTATGCCTCTACTTGACTAGCTCGTTAATCAAAGATGGTTGTGTTTCCTAACCATGAACAAGGAGTTGTTATTTGATTAACGGGATCACATCATTAGGTGAATAATCTGATTGACATGACCCATTCCATTAGCTTAGCACCCGATCGTTTAGTATGTTGCTATTGCTTTCTTCATGACTTATACATGTTCCTATGACTATGAGATTATGCAACTCCCGTTTGCTGGAGGAACACTTTGTGTGCTACCAAACGTCACAACGTAAATGGGTGATTATAAAGGTGCTCTACAGGTGTCTCCAAAGGTACATGTTGGGTTGGCGTATTTCGAGATTAGGATTTGTCACTCCGATTCTCGGAGAGGTATCTCTGGGCCCTCTCGGTAATGCACATCACATAAGCCTTGCAAGCATTGCAACTAATGAGTTAATTGCGAGATGATGTATTACGGAACGAGTAAAGAGACTTGCCGGTAACGAGATTGAACTACGTATTGAGATACCGATGATCGAATCTTGGGCAAGTAACATACCGATGACAAAGGGAACAACGTATGTTGTTATGCGGTCTGACCGATAAAGATCTTCATAGAATATGTAGGAGCCAATATGAGCATCCAGGTTACGCTATTGGTCATTGACCGAAGACGTGTCTCGGTCATGTCTACATTGTTCTCGAACCCGTAGGGTCCGCACGCTTAAGGTTTCGATGACAGTTATATTATGAGTTTATGAGTTTTGATGTACCGAAGTTAGTTCGGAGTCCCAGATGTGATCACGGACATGACGAGGAGTCTTGAAATGGTCGAGACATAAAGATTGATATATTGGACGGCTATATTCGGACACCGGAAGTGTTCCGGGTGATTTCGGAGAAAACCGGAGAGCCGGAGGGTTACCGGAACCCCCCCGGGAGAAGTAATGGGCCATATGGGCGTTAGTGGAGAGAGTGAGGGGCAGCCATAGGTGGGCCACGTGCCTCCTCCCCCCTTTGTCCGAATTGGACTAGGAGAGGGGGGCGGCGCCCCCCTTTCCCTCTCCCTCCCCACTTCTTTCCCCCTCCTAGTAGGAGTCCTACTGGGAGGAGGACTCCTCCTTGGCACGCCATAGAGGGCCGGCCGGCCTCCTCCCCTTGATACTTTATAAACGGGGGCAGAGGGCACCCCTTGAGACACAAGTTGATCCACGTGATCATATTCTTAGCCGTGTGCGGTGCCCCCTTCCACCATAGTCCTCGATAATATTGTAGCGGTGCTTAGGCGAAGCCCTGCGACAGTAGTACATCAAGATCATCACCACGCCGTCGTGCTGACGGAACTCTTCCACAACACTTTGCTGGATCGGAGTCCGGGTATCGTCATCGAGATGAACGTGTGCTAGAACTCGGAGGTGCCGTAGTTTCGGTGCTTGATCGGTCGGGCCGTGAAGACGTACGACTACATCAACCAAGTTAACGCTTCCATTGTCGATCTACAAGGGTACGTAGATCACACTCTCCCCCTCTCGTTGCTATGCATCACCATGATCTTGTGTGTGCGTAGGATTTTTTTTGAAATTACTACGAAACCCAACAGTGGCATCCGAGCCTAGGTTTTATATGTTGATGTTATATGCACGAGTAGAACACAAGTGAGTTGTGGGCGATATAAGTCATACTGCTTACCAGCATGTCATACTTTGGTTCGGCGGTATTGTTGGACGAAGCGGCCCGGACCGACATTACGCGTACGCTTACACGAGACCGGTTCTCCCGATGTGCTTTGCACATAGGTGGCTTGCGGGTGACAGTTTCTCCAACTTTAGTTGAACCGAGTGTGGCTACGCCCGGTCCTTGCGAAGGTTAAAATAGCACCAACTTGACAAACTATCGTTGTGGTTTTGATGCATAGGTAAGATTGGTTCTTGCTTAAGCCCGTAGCAGCCACGTAAAACTTGCAACAACAAAGTAGAGGACGTCTAACTTGTTTTCGCAGGGCATGTTGTGATGTGATATGGTCAAGACATGATGCTAAATTTTATTGAATGAGATGATCATGTTTTGTAACCGAGTTATCGGCAACTGGCAGGAGCCATATGGTTGTCGCTTTATTGTATGCAATGCAATCGCGCTGTAGTGCTTTACTTTATCACTAAGCGGTAGCGATAGTCGTGGAAGCATAAGATTGGCGAGACGACAATGATGCTACGATGGAGATCAAGGTGTCGCGCCGGTGACGTTGGTGATCACGACGGTGCTTCGAAGATGGAGATCACAAGCACAAGATGATGATGGCCATATCATATCACTTATATTGATTGCATGTGATGTTTATCTTTTATGCATCTTATCTTGCTTTGATTGACGGTAGCATTATAAGATGATCTCTCACTAATTATCAAGAAGTGTTCTCCCTGAGTATGCACCATTGAGAAAGTTCTTCGTGCTGAGACACCACGTGATGATCGGGTGTGATAGGCTCTACGTTCAAATACAACGGGTGCAAAACAGTTGCACACGCGGAATACTCAGGTTATACTTGACGAGCCAAGCATATACAGATATAGCCTCAAAACACGGAGACCGAAAGGTCGAGCGTGAATCATATAGTAGATATGATCAACATAGTGATGTTCACCCATGAAACTACTCCATCTCACGTGATGATCGGACATGGTTTAGTTGATTTGTATCACGTAATCACTTAGAGGATTAGAGGGATGTCTATCTAAGTGGGAGTTCTTTAAGTAAATTAATTGAACCTAAATTTATCATGAAACTTAGTACCTGATAGTATCTTGCTTGTTTATGCTTCATTGTAGATAGATGGCTCGTGCTGTTGTTCCGTTGAATTTTAATGCGTTCCTTGAGAAAGCAAAGTTGAAAGATGATGGTAGCAATTACATGGACTGGGTCCGTAACTTGAGGATTATCCTCATTGCTGCACAGAAGAATTACGTCCTGGAAGCACCGCTAGGTGCCAGGCCTGCTGCTGGAGCAACACCAGACGTTATGAACGTCTGGCAGAGCAAAGCTGATGACTACTCAATAGTTCAGTGTGCCATGCTTTACAGCTTAGAATCGGGACTTCAACGACGTTTTGAACGTCATGGAGCATATGAGATGTTCCAGGAGTTGAAGTTAATATTTCAAGCAAATGCTCGGATTGAGAGATATGAAGTCTCCAATAAGTTCTATAGCTGCAAGATGGAGGAGAACAGTTTTGTCACTGAGCATATAATCAAAATGTATGGGTATAATAATCACTTGATTCAATTGGGAGTTAATCTTCCAGATGATTGCGTCATTGACAGAATTCTCCAATCACTGCCACCAAGCTACAAGAGCTTCGTGATGAACTATAATATGCAAGGGATGAATAAGACTATTCCCGAGCTCTTCGCAATGCTGAAAGCTGCGGAGGTAGAAATCAAGAAGGAGCATCAAGTGTTGATGGTCAACAAGACCACTAGTTTCAAGAAAAAGGGCAAAGGGAAGAAGAAGGGGAACTTCAAAAAGAACAGCAAGCAAGTTGCTACTCAAGAGAAGAAACCCAAACCTGGACCTAAGCCTGAAACTGAGTGCTTCTACTGCAAGCAGACTGGTCACTGGAAGCGGAACTGCCCCAAGTATTTGGCGGATAAGAAGGATGGCAAGGTGAACAAAGGTATATGTGATATACATGTTCTTGATGTGTACCTTACTAATGCTCGTAGTAGCACCTGGGTATTTGATACTGGTTCTGTTGCTAATATTTGCAACTCGAAACAGGGACTACGGATGAAGCGAAGATTGGCTAAGGACGAGGTGACGATGCGCGTGGGAAACGGTTCCAAAGTCGATGTGATCGCAGTCGGCACGCTACCTCTACATCTACCTTCGGGATTAATATTAGACCTAAATAATTGTTATTTGGTGCCAGCGTTAAGCATGAACATTATATCTGGATCTTGTTTGATGTGAGACGGTTATTCATTTAAATCTGAGAATAATGGTTGTTCTATTTATATGAGTAATATCTTTTATGGTCATGCACCCTTAAAGAGTGGTCTATTTTTATTGAATCTCGATAGTAGTGACACACATATTCATAGTGTTGAAGCCAAAAGATGCAGAGTTGATAATGATAGTGCAACTTATTTGTGGCACTGCCGTTTAGGTCATATCGGTGTAAAGCGCATGAAGAAACTCCATACTGATGGACTTTTGGAACCACTTGATTATGAATCACTTGGTACTTGCGAACCGTGCCTCATGGGCAAGATGTCTAAAACACCGTTCTCCGGTACTATGGAGAGAGCAACAGAATTGTTGGAAATCATACATACAGATGTATGTGGTCCGATGAATATTGAGGCTTGTGGCGGATATCGTTATTTTCTCACCTTCACAGATGACTTAAGCAGATATGGGTATATCTACTTAATGAAACATAAGTCTGAAACGTTTGAAAAGTTCAAAGAATTTTAGAGTGAAGTTGAAAATCATCGTAACAAGAAAATAAAGTTTCTACGATCTGATCGTGGAGGAGAATATTTGAGTTACGAGTTTGGTGTACATTTGAAAAATTGTGGAATAGTTTCGCAACTCACGCCACCCGGAACACCACAGCGTAATGGTGTGTCCGAACGTCGTAATCGTACTTTACTAGATATGGTGCAATCTATGATGTCTCTTACTGATTTACCGCTATCGTTTTGGGGATACGCTCTAGAGACGGCCGCATTCACGTTAAATAGGGCACCATCAAAATCCGTTGAGACGACGCCTTATGAACTGTGGTTTGGCAAGAAACCAAAGTTGTCGTTTCTGAAAGTTTGGGGCTGCATTGCTTATGTGAAAAAGCTTCAACCTGATAAGCTCGAACCCAAATCGGAGAAATGTGTCTTCATAGGATATCCAAAGGAAACTATTGGATACACCTTCTATCACAGATCCGAAGGCAAGACTTTTGTTGCTAAGTTCGGAAACTTTCTAGAGAAGGAGTTTCTCTCGAAAGAAGTGAGTGGGAGGAAAGTAGAACTTGACGAGGTAACTGTACCTGCTCCCTTATTGGAAAGTAGTGCATCACAGAAAACTGTTTCAGTGACACCTACACCAATTAGTGAGGAAGCTAATGATGATGATCATGAAACTTCAGAACAAGATACTACTGAACCTCGTAGATCAACCAGAGTAAGATCCGCGCCAGAGTGGTACGGTAATCCTGTTCTGGAAGTCATGTTACTAGATCATGATGAACCTACAAACTATGAAGAAGCGATGGTGAGCCCAGATTCCGCAAAATGGCTTGAAGCCATGAAATCTGAGATGGGATCCATGTATGAGAACAAAGTATGGACTTTGGTTGACTTGCCCGTTGATCGGCAAGCAATTGAGAATAAATGGATCTTCAAGAAGAAGACTGACGCTGACGGTAATATTACTGTCTACAAAGCTCGACTTGTCGCAAAAGGTTTTCGGCAAGTTCAAGGGATTGACTACGATGAGACCTTCTCACCTGTAGCGATGCTTAAGTCTGTCCGAATCATGTTAGCAATTGCCGCATTTCATGATTATGAAATTTGGCAGATGGATGTCAAAACTGCATTCCTGAATGGATTTCTGGAAGAAGAGTTGTATATGATGCAACCAGAAGGTTTTGTCGATCCAAAGGGAGGTAACAAAGTGTGCAAGCTCCAGCGATCCATTTATGGATTGGTGCAAGCCTCTCGGAGTTGGAATAAACGCTTTGATAGTGTGATCAAAGCATTTGGTTTTATACAGACTTTTGGAGAAGCCTGTATTTACAAGAAAGTGAGTGGGAGCTCTGTAGCATTTCTGATATTATATGTGGATGACATATTACTAATTGGAAATGATATAGAATTTCTGGATAGCATAAATGGATACTTGAATAAGAGTTTTTCAATGAAAGACCTCGATGAAGCTGCTTACATATTAGGCATTAAGATCTATAGAGATAGATCAAGACGATTAATTGGACTTTCACAAAGCACATACCTTGAATTTTTTTTGAAGAAGTTCAAAATGGATCAAGCAAAGAAAGGGTTCTTGCCTGTGTTACAAGGTGTGAAGTTGAGTAAGACTCAATGCCCGACCACTGCAGAAGATAGAGAGAAAATGAAAGATGTTGCCTATGCTTCAGCCATAGGCTCTATCATGTATGCAATGCTGTGTACCAGACCTGATGTGTGCCTTGCTATAAGTCTAGCAGGGAGGTACCAAAGTGATCCAGGACTGGATCACTGGACAGCGGTCAAGAACATCCTAAAATACCTGAAAAGGACTAAGGATATGTTTCTCATATATGGAGGTGACAAAGAGCTCATCGTAAAAGGTTATGTTGATGCAAGCTTTGACACTAATCCGGACGATTCTAAATCGCAAACCGGATACGTGTTTACATTAAACGGTGGAGCTGTCAGTTGGTGCAGTTCTAAGCAAAGCGTTGTAGCGGGATCTACATGTGAAGCGGAGTACATAGCTGCTTCGGAAGCAGCAAATGAAGGAGTCTGGATGAAGGAGTTCATATCTGATCTAGGTGTCATACCTAGTGCATCGGGTCCAATGAAAATCTTTTATGACAATACTAGTGCAATTGCCTTGGCAAAGGAATCCAGATTTCACAAGAGAACCAAGCACATCAAGAGATGCTTCAATTCCATCCGGGATCTAGTCTAGGTGGGAGACATAGAGATTTGCAAGATACATACGGATCTGAATGTTGCAGACCCGTTGACTAAGCCTCTTCCACGATCAAAACATGATCAGCACCAAGGCTCCATGGGTGTTAGAATCATTACTGTGTAATCTAGATTATTGACTCTAGTGCAAGTGGGAGACTGAAGGAAATATGCCCTAGAGGCAATAATAAAGTTATTATTTATTTCCTTATATCATGATAAATGTTTATTATTCATGCTAGAATTGTATTAACCAGAAACATAATACATGTGTGAATACATAGACAAACAGAGTGTCACTAGTATGCCTCTACTTGACTAGCTCGTTAATCAAAGATGGTTATGTTTCCTAACCATGAACAAGGAGTTGTTATTTGATTAATGGGATCACATAATTAGGTGAATGATCTGATTGACATGACCCATTCCATTAGCTTAGCACCCAATCGTTTAGTATGTTGCTATTGCTTTCTTCATGACTTATACATGTTCCTATGACTATGAGATTATGCAACTCCCGTTTGCCGGAGGAACACTCTGTGTGCTACCAAACGTCACAACGTAAATGGGTGATTATAAAGGTGCTCTACAGGTGTCTCCAAAGGTACATGTTGGGTTGGCGTATTTCGAGATTAGGATTTGTCACTCCGATTGTCGGAGAGGTATCTCTTGGCCCTCTCGGTAATGCACATCACATAAGCCTTGCAAGCATTGCAACTAATGAGTTAATTGCGAGATGATGTATTATGGAACGAGTAAAGAGACTTGCCGGTAACGAGATTGAACTAGGTATTGAGATACCGACGATCGAATCTCGGGCAAGTAACATACCGATGACAAAGGGAACAACGTATGTTGTTATGCGGTCTGACCGATAAAGATCTTCGTAGAATATGTAGGAGCCAATATGAGCATCCAGGTTCCGCTATTGGTTATTGACCGGAGACGTGTCTCGGTCATGTCTACATTGTTCTCGAACCCATAGGGTCCGCACGCTTAAGGTTTCGATGATAGTTATATTATGAGTTTATGAGTTTTAATGTACCGAAGTTAGTTCGGAGTCCCAGATGTGATCACGGACATGACGAGGAGTCTCAAAATGGTCGAGACATAAAGATTGATATATTGGACGGCTATATTCAGACACCGGAAGTGTTCCGGGTGATTTCGGAGAAAACCGGAGAGCCAGAGGGTTACCGGAACCCCCCCCCCCCCCCCGGAGAAGTAATGGGCCATATGGGCCTTAGTGGAGAGAGAGAGGGGCGTCCATAGGTGGGTCGCGCGCCTCCTCCCCCCTTGGTCCGAATTGGACTAGGAGAGGGGGGGCGGCGCCCCCCTTTCCCTTTCCCTCCCCACTTCTTTCCCCCTCCTAGTAGGAGTCCTACTCCTACTAGGAGGAGGACTCCTCCTTGGCGCGCCATAGAGGGCCGGCCGACCTCCTCCCCTTGATCCTTTATATACGGGGGCAGAGGGCACCCCTTGAGACACAAGTTGATCCACGTGATCATATTCTTAGTCGTGTGCGGTGCCCCCTTCCACCATAGTCCTCGATAATAATGTAGCGGTGGCAAAGCCCTGCGACAGTAGTACATCAAGATCGTCACCACGCCGTCGTGCTGACGGAACTCTTCCCCGACACTTTGCTGGATCGGAGTCCGGGGATCGTCATCGAGCTGAACGTGTGCTAGAACTCGGATGTGTCGTAGTTTCGGTGCTTGATCGGTCGAGCCGTGAAGACGTACGACTACATCAACCAAGTTAACGCTTCCGTTGTCGATCTATAAGGGTACGTAGATCACACTCTCCCCCTCTCGTTGCTATGCATCACCATGATCTTGCGTGTGCATAGGAATTTTTTTGAAATTACTACGAAACCTAACACCGGGTACGTGGTGGAGTGCACCTTTGTACAATAGTCAGCTCGCGTGATAATTTGATACTAGGAGTTGATGGTCGGGACCACAGGTGAATGACCTGGAGGCGGTGGCTCATCAGTTGCCATAGATCGAGTAGCCACGTTTAAAATATCATTTTTTTCGTGGGGTAAGAGTTCTGATTTTCAATGGCGCGTTATAAGTACTTAAGTAGTTTTTAGAACAATTGGTATGGAGCGAAAATGGAATTCATAACTAGTACCTCCTTGGTGTATGGTTGTATGGGTTTATGTTGCGAGATCTTGAACCTGGTAGTTCTAGGGCAAATACTATGGTTTAGATGTTGGTTTTCAGTAATGAAAATCGGAAGGGGAAACCCTTCCTTGCTAAAAAAAACTACTACCTCCGTCCTGGTTTACTAGTCGCCATCGTATTTTGGGTCAAAGTTTGTCCATGAATTTTACTTGTAACTAGCAAGATGCCCATGCGTTGCATGGAACATCAAGATGCATTTATATGACTAGTTTATCTTGTTAGAGAAAAGGATGAACGAGGGCAGGCCTTATTTGCAAATGTGGAGAGGGGTGTGGGTATCTTTTTGCAAAATCTCCATAGTTTCCTTCCTATCCGTCAGATACAAATCGGACGGACTATTTTGCAGGATGGTAGGCACACCATCAACACCAACTCTGTTTTTTGTAAGAGTAGAGAAATGTGAATGGAAAAAGAGATTTTGTTATACCCAAACAAAAAAGAACTAGCACTACAAAAAAATACACTTCCGTGATGATACGTGTTTGTCACAGTAGGTCATGTTTTTTGTCATCCATGTACATCCATGACAAATTTATGACAGAATCAAGATAGTCACACCTGTGCTGTCGTAGAAGTTTTCCATGACATTACCAAAATTATCATCATGGAAGTGTCCACTTCCATCATGATAATTCGCGCGTCACAGAAGTCGTTTCGTCAAGGGTGACCGACACGTGGCATCCACCGTAACGGAACGCCGTTAAGCTATCGGGTCGGGTTTTGGATCCGATAACCCGTTAACAGTCCTGACCAATGGGGATTTTCCACGTGTAAAATCATCATTAGCTAGAGGAAACACGTGTCGGCTCATCGTTGGGACAGATGTCATCCACTCACTGGACAGAAGGCACCTATGATATGTCGACACGTGGCACGGCCCAATAGTGGCCCATTCTTGTGAAAAGGCCGGCCCGTTTGACTTGGTCAAAAGCTGGCGGGCCGGCCCATGGAAAGCCTGTTAACGGCCTGTTCGCATATATCCCATTTACAGCTCGCTAACCCAAGGCCCGTTACGCCCTATCCGAATTAGGCCCAGTAGCGTCATCTAGGCCATCCAATATGATTCCAGCCCGTTTTCACTTCTGGCCCATGTATAGCCCATGACGTCTTTCGGCCCATATGAGGCCCTTTGTAACTCTTGGCCCATTAGTGGCCCATGCTGAAACTGGCCCGTAATGAACAATGTATTACTTTACACCCATTAACGGCCTGTGGTGAAACTGGCCCATAATGAATAGTGTGTCACTTTATACCCATTCACGGCCCATTATTCCGTTGGCCGTTTCAGCCCAAGTTAACTTTCAGCCTTTTGAGGGCCCATTTATTCTTGGGCTCACTTGCAACATTCGGTTACTTACGGCCCGTTACTGTCATTTTCTACTTGTGGGCCAAATTCAACCCAACGTTACAGTCGGCCCGTTTGTGGACAGTTAGTCTGTTGGGCCATTTTCATAGCATCACCAAATACGACCTATTAACAGCCCGTTATGGTCAGCCCATAAAACGTACGATTTCCATTAAAGGCCCGTCTATGGCCCATTAAAGGCCCGTACAAGACCCATAAATGAGTCGGCGGCCCATGGATCTTACGAGACGTAGAAGGCCCATGGATGCTACGAGCCGTAGAAGGCCCATGGATCCTACAAGACGTAGAAGGCCCATGGATCAGACGGCCCGTGAAGGGCCATGGTCGGGCTAGTTGGCCCCCGTTTGAACGATATAGCATATTCAAAGAATTATCCTACTCAATACTATCACCTCTAAAAAGCATACACTATACAACAAAGAGATCAAGGAATAGAAAGGTAGAATAATCCTACACTATACAATAAAGAAATTATAGCCGATTATACCCACAGGGCATTATGGTTCGGCACAGGTGATAATAAAGCATACGCAAACAGCAAATTACATACACTGGGCAAATACTGCTCATACATCATGGATGCGCATCAACTTAACTCCATTTGAACTATAATCTCTTCAGAAAATAGGATTGGCCGGATTCAGATAGCACAAATTTCAAGATGCAAAATCTCCAATTCCTTCATGGTTACCTCAGTGTCTTGTTTCATTTTTTGACTCATGCATCTAATACCTGCATGTCCAGTCTCAACTTGTTGATTATACGTTGACAATCATGTACACGTTGTCTTGCCACCTCTAGTTGCTGCTCGAGAACATCAACACATTCCAATTCCAATCCATAATCATTCGGTAATGGCCATGCCGCACTGCTCACAGATCTTTGTGTTGATGTCACTTCATCCTGAAATGTTTCAGTAAGTACACATGACTAGGGCAAAAATATAGTTACAATAGTGAAGCGAACAAGACACTATTTTGTACTACATGGCAAAACATGACTAACAATAATGTTACACGTCACTTTCAAAAACAAATGTTACACGTCATGAAGCATAAGCAAGTGATATTTTAAAAACTATAAAAAAGATAGTCTGTGCAGCCTGCATACAGAAATCCCTCTTACCTCACCAGAGGAGCATGATGTTGGGGCCCAATCAAAAACACAGACAAGTTACAAATTTAGACAGCACGTTGCGTATAAGTAAGCAAGCAGTTGGCCATTATGTGCCTCAATTAAAGTCTTAGGGAGCATAATGAACAGCAGAGGTTTCATACAAACATACTACAGCAGGCAAAACTATGCAATCATTAGCGTAGTATAAACTGGATTGTGAGCCTCATGCAATAATAGTTGGTTAATAGACTTCAAAGCTTCAGGCACACTTCGGCAGAGTAATTAAATGGTAAGGCCTTTAATTATGTCAACTAATAGTGATACAAGTACCGAACATCAGGCATGATTATTTGGGCATCTCATTAACTGAGGACAAATAAAGCAATTGAAAAGAGAAAATTAACTATGCCCGAAACAAACAAGGAATTGAACTGTTGAGTTGCATACAGTGACTTACCTTAGCAGGTTGAAGAGGCTCAGCGCAGCTCCTACTTCTCTTGCAAGGCTCCTTCCTAACATCTTGTACTTGGAAATGCTGAATCTTATCTTCATTGCACCCCCTCTACAAGGTGACACAAACTAGTTACTCGTCTCCTTGGAAGATAAATATGCATACTTTCCAGCCTGTGAACACAAAAGAATGAGATTATAATAAAACAACACCACATAATGAAACATGCCGCATCTCTTGCACTTGCACACAATGAAATGAGCATTTACTATGTCTGCACTATGTAAAAACTAGGCATACCTTCGAACTGGATCTCCAGGTACTCTTGGAGACCCTACTCTAGTGTACAGCCAAACCTTTATGTCACCTATGAGTTAGACAAGGCCCCACTACAGCAGCCCTTAGTTTTTAAATCGTTGACAAGCTCTGTTAGAGTGTTAGGTCAAGAACAACAACTAATCAAAGCAAACAGTCCTAGTATGGCTGGCTGATGCAAACAAGCAATTGAACAGATGTGTGAACAAATCTTACATATCAAGAAAAGAAGCAAAGAAGGAGGCTTGAAGATCATCACTTGACTGACCAGATTTAAGGGGCATTTAAACATCATGTGCAACGTATGAACTAACATAAACATTGCATATTCCAGATTCTACAATGGAATGCACATGTATTAGGTTATGCCATGTATGATGATGCCTAAATGTACAGATAGCAGGCAGGAGTGATTCATCATTGCACGCACAATTGAATTGCAGGTTAAGGGCCAGTTCGATTCTGCCTTTTCAGGGCACATTGTCAAAATATGCCATAAAAGATGTAAAGAAGTCATTTTTGAGTTATGGGCTTGGGCTTAACTAATTTCGCTTTGGAGGGGGGTGTTTCGGGTAGAACCTCACTAAAAATTGAAGGGAAGCGGAATAGGTAAATGACTCTGTTGCCTGCCTATATTACACTCAAAATGCAACTGCTGACGCCCGTGTCATACCTGACCCTCAAGTAAAAACAAACACGCAAGCATTCATTGCCATGCCCGCTTGCATCTCCTCTCCCCTTTCCCTCTACCTTGATCCCCTACCTGCAGCACTAGGGTTCCTCCAGCGAGCCGTCGCCACTGGTCCCATCTGGCCTGGTCCTCGACGATGCTATGTCCAGCTAGGCTACATGGCCGGTGGGTAGGGGCAAATCTCCCTGGCTGCTCCTCCCTCTGGCGCCGCCCCTCATTCTCATGGTCTCCAGCAACAGCTCCACTGTGGTTCGTCCAACGCACTACTCCGGCGGGTGCTGCACAACTACGGCTGATGCCACACTGCGGCAGAAGGCACCTTAGTCCCCCTCCCCTCCTCCTAGGCCATGGCCTTGAGGTGCTGTTGAAGGATGAGCTCATCCAACAAGGTGAGGATCTCCTCTGATTTTTTGCCAAATTTTCATTGTGATCCACTATATGATGAATTTCTATGAGCTGCTTCTGCTGCTGCTATATGATGCATTGCTATGAGCTGCTCCTGCTGCTGCTATATGATGAATTGCTATGAGCTGCTGCTGCTGTATGATGAGTTGCTGATGTTGCTGCTATATGATGAATTGCTATGAGGTGCTGCTGCTGCTATATGATGAGTTGCTACAAGATGCTCCTGCTGCTGCTATATGATGAATTGCTATGAGCTGTTGCTGGTATATGATGAATTGCAGATTGCTGCTGCTGTATGATGAGTTGCTATGAGCTGCTACTGCTTGTGTATGCTGCTTTCAGGTGGTGCTGCTATACGATAATAACTAGCCACTTTGACCATCGAATTTCAATAAATAATTGTTCTTCATTTAAATGTGGGTCATGCGTTCTTCGTTTAAATTTGGCAATGGGATCCCTATGGAAAACATTGACCAAAGTAGATCGTGCCAAGTAGATGGTATCTTTGTATTTGCATTTTGAGAAAATAGTGATGGTCTGTTTTCCTATCATATTAATTACTGCACTGGGTTCAATTTGTGATGTTTGTAAGTCAAATTAATTTCCATATGGGCAGCAAAATGAAAAAATATAATGCAATCTAGACTTTCCACTAATCATACCAAAGATAAGCTGAAAACGTAATGAAAAGAACGGGTTGGCTTATTATATGGAGCTTATATTCACAGGTGCTTATTTTCTTTTGATAACTCATAATAACTGTCCCTAAGAAACTTGGCGAATAGAACTGACATACAAATAACATGTCACGATGATTGCATTGGAGGTGTGACGTACCATAGCACGCTGTATAGGCTCACCGCTGCCTCTCCTTTTTTTGCGATGTTCCCTGAAATTGCCACATACATCTTGTACTTTTTCATTGTGTAACCCTATCTGCAAGTTGACACGGCTAATTTTAGACATCTCTACGTGATACTACATTGCATATCCCTTGCGCATATTTAAACCACCAATTAATGATTGTGTGCGTTCCATAAACTAGCCATGACTCTGTATGCTGGACTAGCAGGCACTCTAAGGGAGCCTAATGTAGTACACTGGAATTCCTACATGCCACCTACGATTTTGCGTAATGTACTACCCCTGTTCCTAAATATATGTCTTTGTAGAGATTCCAATATGGACCACATACAGATGTATATAGATCCATTTTCGAGTGTAGATTCACTCATTTTGCTCCGTGTGTAGCCTATAGTGAATCTCTAGAAAGACTTATATTTTGGAACGGAGGTACGAGGTAGTATCATGTATGACATCTACATATCTAATTTAGCAGCTAGTAGTAGAAATCATTGTCTGCACATAGGGATTACTGGTCGAAAATCCTAGCAAAGCACGCTGGCAGGCACAGAACAATACAAGAGAGAGAGACGCGCTTACAAGATCATAGCAATGCCTCAGTCCAGAATCTTGGTTGGCCAAGCTGTTAGATCCAAAAGAAACATCGTCCTTGTAGTTTTTGCCAGCTGCATAACAGGTAACATCGACCGGTTAGTATATTTGAAGTGTATCGGGCAGGTGATGCTGGACGGGTTTAAAGGTGACAAGTACCTAGGCCGTGGCCGGTGCTTGGCATCTCTCCAGACGGTGGGAATCAGGTTAGAAATGTCGAGGGTGATGAAGTTGCGCTGGCTATCGGGGTCCGGTAAGGAGATCTAGAACCGTCGAGTAGGGTGTTTGTGGAGCGACTCTGGTAGGGTGGACTACGGTGTGGGTGAAGTGGATCTGTGGCCGTGGACGATGGCGTAGGTGAAGCTGCTCCGGTGGTAGGGTTAAGGATGGTGTCCATGACGTGGATCTGCGGCCGTGGACGGGGCGTCAGAAGCTGCTCCAGTGGTTGGGTTAAGGATGGTGTCGACGATGTGGATCTGCGGCCGTGGACGGGGCGTCAGAAGCTGCTCCGGTGGGTTGGGTTAAGGGTGGTGTCGACGATGTGGATCTGCGGCCGTGGACGGGGCGTCAGAAGCTGCTCCGGTAGGTTGGATGAGGGTGCGAGGAAGCGGATCTGAGGCCGTGGACTTGTGAGTTGGCAAAGCGGCCCCGGTAGGGTTGAGAATGGTATAGGCGAAGCTACTCCGGTAGGGTTGACGATGGTGTCGATGAAGCGACTCCGGTAGGGTTGAGGAAGGTGTTGGCGAAGCGGCTTCGGTAGGGTTGAGGAAGGTGTCGGCGAAGAGGATCAGAGGCCGTTGACGGGGGCGTCGGTTGGGCGGCTCCGGGGGGTGTGGGCAAAGCATCTCCGGTGGGGAGTACGAATGAGCCACTGCAGATGCGCGGTGGTTGACGAGAGTACCGGTGAAGCAGATCCGGCGCCATGGACAAGGCCGGCACTGAATGGGTTGTGGTACAGTGGTGGATGAGCAATCTACTTGTTTCTAGGGGACGTGGGAGGGGTAGATGCGGCCGGAGAAGCAGATCCGGTGAGGTGGACGCTGTTGGCAGTGAATGGGCTATGGTACGCCGGTGGATGAGCAGTCTAGGGTTTCGAGAGGGGACGGGAGAAAGAGCGATGAAGTATGGACGGCGTGATGTAAGATGCTCTTTTGCTGTGGAGTTAGTCGTTTTTGCGGGAGGGGGTGAGGAAATGGGGGTGCTGTGTAGTGGGGGAACCGGAAGTTACCAAAGCAGCCCCGACCTATCATGTAGATGAGGGCGGTATAGTAACTGTTGGTCTCCGTGCACCAAGGACAAAAGGGGGATTTCGCATGCTAAATACAAAGGTGGCAGAAATTTTAGAAGGAGGCGGGAGATTTTGCCGCCCGCGGGATCGTTCGTATCGAGTTTCAACTAATTTTGGATCGTGCTAGCGGGAAGGTCATGCTAGACTGTGTACACGGGGCACGCGTCAGCAGTTAATAACGGGTGTGAAGTCCACCCCAGAAAAAAAGACAATAACTCGGGATGATGCGCCGATAACTTCGACGTTCACACGGGCGCGACCAATCATACGGGTGTAGTGGCACGTTCACAAAAAAGGGGATCAAACGCTCAGCCTATGTATTTCTCGTGTAAATAGATAATTTAGTGCCATTGGTTATTTACTTTAAACATAATGCATTGACGTGTTAGTATAGAGGCGCACAAAAAGAAATGGATATTGTAGTAAGCTACTTAAAAGTGTTACCTCATATGATTACATAGCCTCCATTTCATAAATTGCGTACCCGTTGAATTCATATATGAATATTAAATATATTACTTCAAAATAGAAACTTAAATCATCCAAGACTAATGAATTTGAATGCAAGAGTAACAATGGTGCATGTACATGATAGCTACATTGGTTGTCTGAAGAAACATCACTGTAACTTTGGCATGCACAACTGAAAAGGTTTATTTAAATAGAAAAAAATGTGTGAGTTGCCAATCTTTATAGCGTTGAATCGATATTGTACCTTTGGCCACGATACGAAGTAGATATTGACTTATGTTCAAGCGATGCACGCCCACGATCGCTAGATAGTGATACATGAATGAATTGTGCAATCTCTCTCACACGCATACATGACTCATTTCCCTGTGGGCATCGGAATCAAACACGCGCACTTCGTGTATTTATCTCCCTCCGTCAGGGTTAAATTCGTCTTTCTACCCCGTCCTACAAGTCTGTCACACAGAAACACACACGCTCTCTATGTCTAACACGCCCACCCCTTTAATTCCGCCCACCCACAGCCACTAATGTCTCAAAGTATAATAATGTCACTCACACATATGCTATCTACCTATCCCTTAATATAGCTAGATATGTGTCACACAAACTCCTTCTCCCTACTAGCAAGATGCCCATGCGTTGCACGGAACATCAAGATGCATTTGTATGAGAAGTTTATCTTGTGGGAGAAAAGGATGAACGAGGGAATGCCTTATTTGCAAATGCGGAGAGGGGTGTGGGTATCTTTTTGCAAAATTGCCATAGTTTCCTTCCTGTCCGTCGGATATAACTCGGATGGCCTATATTGCAGGATGGCAGGAACACCATCATCACCAACTCTGTTTTTTATAAGAGTAGAGATATGTGAGTGTCACTGCCCCCCCCCCACACCCACACTTCCCAACACCGAAGGAGTAGGGTGACACCTCGATCTTGATAATAATCTATCGACTGGCTTCTCTCTCAAACATACACACACACACACACTACCCGGCACCAAAGAAGTAGGGTGGCACATCGATCTTGATAATAATCTATCTACTCCTCTTTCAAACACACACACACACACACACACTCGCTAGTTGTGCCTCTGTGCCTACCGTGCACACTCTCGATACTCCCTCCCCCCCAACAATGACAGCAGAAGGGTGACAACTCGATCTGATCATAATCTGTCAATTGGTTTCTCTCTCAAACATTGTGTCTCAGTGCCTCGCTCGGTAGCCCACTCGATATGTAGACTTCTCACGCGCGCACAGCTGTCATGACGATGACGCTGAACCCAGTGTGCCTTGTTTTTACCGGCCTCATGTGATAGTTTTCACCCTGTTTTCTGTTAATTAACAAGGAACCTTTTCTTTGTTACTACTAGTGAATCTGAAATCATTCGGGGCAGACATAAAATATATCACTTCAACCCAATTATCGCAGCAACTATTTTAAAAGAAATTAGCTAGCTGCCCGTGCGTTGCATGGAACATCAAGATGCATTCGTATGAGTAGTTTATCTTGTGAGAGAAAACGTTGGATGAGGGAAGGCCTTATTTGAGAATGTGGAGAGACGTGTGGGTATATTTTTGGAAAATTGCCATAGTTTATTTCCTATCTGTTAGATATAAATCCGATGGCCTATATTGCAGGATGGCACACACACCATCATCACCAACTCTGTTTTCTACTCCCTCCGTCCGAAAATACTTGTCATCAAAATGGATAAAAAGAGATGTATCTAAAACTAAAATACGTCTAGATACATTTCCATTTATCCATTTTGATGACAAGTATTTCCGGACGGAGGGAGTATTTGTCTTCTTAGAGATTTCAACAAGTGACTATGACCGGACCTTACCAACATACTCAAAAAAGTAGTCCATAATTTTGATGTTACCCTCTTTTCTTGGCGGTGCAGAGCCATCTGGATACCTCATAAATAAATAAAATACTACACGATACTAATATATGATACATGGCGCATGAGTATTAAGTATTATTAATACATTTTTGCTAGAACTCATCTAGATGAGATATAATTTTGTCTCATTCATCTTTTATAGCCATTGGATGTGATGCTATATAAGATGCGTGTGTGCTGACGTGGGTCGTATTTGTTCTTGTGCAACAAACTGACCACTTCATGTCATGTTTGATAGTCTCAAGTCATTAAAGGCATACAAGCCCCACATCTCTTCTTGGTTGATTCCTCTATTTACGTCAAAAAATAAGAAACAACGTGAGAGTTAATGCACCACGCCTATGTGTTTACTATTTGGTTTTCGTTAGATGACTTAATACTCACCTAGACAGAGGGAGTATTCGATTTGACAGCGGATGGCGCAGTTCCCGATACGGCTTTAATGCAGTCGAGGGAGGGAGTAGCGGTTCCCGATATGTTGAACGGCCAATGCATCCTCCTTCAATTAATGCATGAGGGAAGTAATGGGAGGAGTTCCGGGAAAAGAGGTTGCCCGATGTGAATGCAACGCAGTTTGCCCTCATTGCCCTCATATAAAGGCGCCCCTCCATTCTAATGCATCTACCACATCGTACGCACCTAAGCATTTGCCTAGGCACCTACACTAAGCGCAAAAGAGCTCACTCCAGACCCATGGCAGCGATGCTTGTGAGCGGCCAGCGGCTGCGCCAGATGGTCCACGACGCCGGCCTGCGGCATGGCGCCGAGGATCGTCTCCAGACGGTGTTGGAGACCGGCTGGTGGATGGCCGCCTTCGACGCCAACTACGACTCTCAGTTGGACCAGATGATCGTTGCCACTAGCAACAAGGTCACCGTCCTCAAGAAGCTTGCAGACGACATCGCCGTACTCCTCCAGCCCACGCGCCCGGGCTCCTCATTGCCCGCCACCCTAATCGGCCTCCATGGCCGGAACCTCTTTCAAGCACTGGTGGCCCTGCGACTGCCCGCCGACGCCATGAAGAATGTCCACCTGGAGGTCGCGCTCGCCGCGAGGCGCCTCACCCTGCAAGAATTCGTCGACCTACACATCCACATGTACGAGAAAATCGTGTACATAGGTATCTACAAGGCCAGTGAGGATGCTACGACGTTGGCCTTCCTCAACCGGCTGGAAGCCTTGGATGCCTTTGCTGAGAAGCACCTCGACCTCGCCACAAAAGCCGCCGCTCCTTAGCTGCCGGTTAGATGAAAATTCGATGGTGCGGGCGTACGGATCGGAGCACATCAGCGGAGCAGGCAAACCGCGTCCAATCGGGTGTGTCTGTGGTAGAAAGTTGATGGTCACCGCAGTTCAGCTGGCCCACATGTCATGCACACAAAGGCAGAGGAGCGGTGGGGCCGAGAGGGATGAGGGGCACGTCGGGGGGATGAGGATCCCCTGACGCGAACAATCCTACCATTTTGTCACTAACATGTGGGACCCATAAGCGTGGGTCCCACCTGTCAGTGAAGGAAAGGCAGGGCAAGGCAGTGATAGCCACGTTAGAGGATCCATGTCCACGTCGGGGGACGTCGTGCCGTGGGTTGGAGTGGCATCGTGGGAATCGCGTGTGGGTGTGGCAGTGGTAGAAACAAGAAACGTGATGGTCGTCGTGGTTCAACTTCCATGGACAAGCTGTCATGTCTGCTGACACATGTGTATCAAAACTAGAGTGTTTATATTTCAAGCACATGAACAAGTATTATTCTACTACTTTGGGTCCACTACAACGCACGGGCCAGCACATTGGTAGTAGTAGTGTCCATCTCTATCTCTAGAGGCCTTCCCTCATTCATCCTTTTCTCTCACAAGATAAACTACTCATACAAATGCATCTTGATGTTCCATGGAACGCACGAGGATGTTTCCATGGGGGTCTCTCCAGCGCGGCGTGGCCGTAGTTGCAAGTTGACACCCCTTGAGATGCCGACGTTGAGGGGCACTCGGATTTCCTTCGATGAGCAGGTAAGATGAGTTTGATCATGTAGTAAATGCATTCTAAAGACTACTTCCGTGTCCATTTCCTAATTCTCCCCCTGCCCACTGTTTCACAGGTTAGGCTCGGTGCGAGTGGAGATTGGCTTGCATATGTACGGGGTTTGGATGCAAATGAAGACGAAGGGGAGGTGAAGAAGCCGAGGAGAATCGGTTCCTGATGGAGAAGTAAATGGGAGAAGTGGCGTGCATGCAGTTGATTAGACGGCTAGGTAGACTAAACGAAAAGGCTATGCGGGTAGACTGATGAGTCGTACCTGTTCGTGTACGTGCCCATCCTTCCTGATAGGTGGGACCTATGCAAAATTATAAAAAAATATGTCGTAGTTTTTTTTGAGCACGTGAGTGGGAGACACAACATTCTCTGGTTAAGGAATACTCCCTCCGTTTAGGTGAGTATAAGTCACCTTATGAAAATTCGGTTACCCAAAACCTTTAGGCGTGGAGCATTAACTTCCTGCTCGATCCCCTCCCAGCCTCGTTAGACAACGTTCTCTTCCTCTGCTGCCGCGTTCTACCTTTCCATTTTTCCTCTTCTCAAGTGTGGAACGATCTGCATGCCGTCCTTGATGCACCAGAACGACCACTGTATGCATCGCGGCAGGGCATTGATTGGGTATGCACGAGAATTTGGTTCTGCTCGCAATATGGATGATACCTGAACGATGAAGTGAACAGCCATGCTAGCACGGGAGACCTATTTCCGCTATACAATACTGGATTACTCATGCTCCTCCTCCTCCTCCTCCTCCTCCTACTACTACTACTACTACTACTACTACTACTACTACTACTAGTAGTAGTAGTAGTAGTAGTAGTAGTAGTACAACTGTGGTACACTTGATGGTTAAAATACTATTCATCAGGTCCTCACAGTGAAGTGACAACACCCTGCGCCTGACACTAGTCCAGGCGGCGTGTTCGGGTTACCAAAGTTAGCCTCACCCTGTGCACTGTGTAGTCTGTCACCGCCGCTGTACAACACATTGGCGCCACGCCTCATCTCCCTCTCCGCTCCCATAGTAACACTCCATCTCCATCACCTTCTCCATCTCCGTCTCTGTCTCCATCTCACTGCGCCCCCGTGTACCGTCGCCTCACTCGCCTCCCCCAGTACCACTATTCCCTCGCTAGCCGCTCCAGCACCGACGTCGTTCTCCCCCGTAAATCAAGCCCCCTTCCAAACTCCACCATGGCCGAACGCGAACCGCGCAGCATCCATATGAGCCGCGATTGGAGCAATCTCCCCAGTGACATCCTCGACCTCTGTTGTTCGTGTATGGATATGTTGAGCGCCCTGCGGCTGGCTCCATGCTTGAGGGACATGCACACGGCCATCATCGAAGCGAGGCCTAAGCTTTTCAAGACACACTTCTTGCTGCTATCTGGTCTTGCGAGATTGGCTCACCATGATACGGAGGCGTGAATGATGCCCCTCGACTTCAATCCGATCTCTATTAGCCGAAACTTCTTTGCAGGTATGTAGTGGGTCGCCGTACATCATTTCCCTTGACATCAATCCGATCACCATCGCCCGAAACTTCTTGGCAGGTATATGTACTAGGTCGGCATGAACTCCCACTAGATGGCTGCCTTCAGAGAAGACGGTAAAAAGTTGGTGCTCATGAACTTCCAGACCTCCCATAAGATTATCCTTCCTCCGTTGGATTATATAGAGTATTACCATCATGGTCCAAGTCATCTAGATTACTACGTCAGTTGGACGGACCTTTATTTGCAGAACATTGTAGTCTGCCAAGTGCCCACACGACATGCAAATTACGCAGACTTCAAGCTAATTGCCTTGTTCGACCGTGGACTCGCCTATCTTTACGCCAGTGCCTTCTTTAGCTGGAGACAACTCGGCTCACAGTGGATCATCGTCAAAGCTGATACACACACTTTTGTGATGCTATTGAACACAATGGCATCATCTACACGATCGACAAAACAGATGGCACCACGTATTGCTGGGACGACGCGTGTAAGTTGTTTCCGTCTCATGTTAATGATGACGCCATGCCACTGTTTGAAATTTTTGTGATGATTGGCATATCCCTGTTTGAGCAGAATTTGAGTAGAACTATGGCAATGTATTAGAGACGCCGTAAATCAGCTATATTTGGAATGAGTTAATTCATGCGATTGTGACCATGTCATTACAGCCAATTTGTACCCTGAATAATCAAACGGTTAGGAATATATGGATATTATCCTTATTTTACAGTAATCTATATACTACTACTAAATATGAGTGTGTATCAATGGCCATGTTAGTTTCCTCATTTTCATTATGTAGAAACATGCACCACACTGGTGGTTTCATCTAACCATACATTAGGGAAGTAAATGTGCATATGGAGAACTCTATATTTGGAAGTAGTGAAATCCTGCAATGCTTACCATGTGTACATACCTATATTCGCCCTTCAGCAATCAATGGCTAGAATAATATCCTCACAAAAATTCTGCCCACGGAACACGAGTATATAACAATGCATGGTCTGTTAGTTACCTTGAAGAATTTGTTTGTGAGGACAGAACATGATTACATAACATGCGTGACATGGTAGTTTCCTGTGAAAAATCGATTGCAAGATAACATGAGTATAACCATGCATGGCACTTCTATATTTTCGAACCCAGTATACATTTCCCTGTATTTTCCTCCCAGTTCCAATAGGGACATATCAATGATGTTTCTTGCATTATCCTACTCATACTCTGAACAATGTTGATCTTACATTAACAATGCCTGTCCTTTTTGATATGATGTAGTGTCCCTACAGTTACTGCCCTTTGTAATCACACCACCTTTGCCAAAAATAGGGAAGCACAACTGGTTCCTCGCTCAATCAGACGACGACAAAAGACTGAGGATCATTCGGACACATGAGCTAGAAAAGTTATATTGGAAAAACCCCACTGTATACAAGCACCATGTAATACGTGAGTATCCGGACATTGGTTGTTACGTCTATGAGCAGGATACCAGCTTGTTGGGGCCTTTAGGATTTTTTAGTTGGAGGCGGGTAAACAGCCTTGGTTCACACTCTCTGTTTCTCGGACTCAATTATCCGACTAACCAGGAGATCACCGTTGGCAAGGACCTTGATGGCAGAGAGGCTCTGTTTGCTATGGAAAACTGTGTCTACACGGCGAGCCCTAGGAGTTCGGGAGCAAACTCCCCTGATTGTCAATGATACAGCCTGCAGCCAAAAGAAGGTGAGAATGACAAAGGCATCCGGATTAACTTTGATCCTTAGATGTCTCAATTACGAGAGGCAGTGATGTGGTTCAAGCCTTCAGGTTGATAGGTAATTGGGTTGTTGCATTGAAAGGGTGGAGTACTGGTGTCTCCGGATCACTGGTCGCTGAAGCGGGGCTGCAAATTATGATGGTGTTGGATCATCTCTTCGAATGACTTTGTTGTCTTTGCTGCTGGTTCTAGATGGGTAGTTCTTTCTTTTGTTATGCATATTCCTTGTCATTTTGTCATCCTCGTCTATGTCACTCTTACTATGTAATAGTTGCTTTTGTTTAGAATGTCATTCTCGTCTGGATCACGAGAGTCTGAGCGCTGCAGATGGGTGCGTTTTGGTGGTGTAGCAAGACTTCTTATGAACTATCATGTCTTGCTGTTTATGTCAGTAGTAGTCACTAGTCAGTATTTGAATGTTGTATATATCGTTGTTTCAAACTGTTTATTGTCTCGAACTACTGGTGGGCTAAATGAGGGCATCACCATTCTCCAGTGTTCAGAGTATATCTCCTTTTTTCAAGTTATATAATTTGAGCTCAGTGTCTTTTCAATGATGTATACCTGTTTGGGTCAGTGAGGTGTCGTTGAATATGAGCCGAGTAGTAACGCAATGCCAAACAGGTCAATTATGACTCTCAGGCCGGGCTCTCAAAAGATCCTGAAAAAAAGGCCGGGCTCTCCAAAAAAGAAAGAATAAGGACTCTTAGGCCGACATGTGGGCGCCACCGGTGTTTTCGTGCGCTTGCGCGCTGAGAAAATATTGGCGCGTGCTCAAAATTCATGCTACCTTTTCATCCCCAGTCTCCCGCCCCTCCCCCACCTCTGGAATCTTGATTCCTACTCCAGTTCCCCCAAATTCCCCTCCTGTACTCCCTGTACTCAAGCGCACTATCATGTCTCCGGTCAACGCGGATCTCCGAGCCGGAGATCCTAAGGTCCGTCCTGCCTTTGGTCGCTGCGTGCTGTCGCTCAACAGTGGCATGGCGGCGCTTGATGACAAGTTTGCCAGCAAAGTGCTGATGGTAACCATCAATGGCGACCGGCCTCCCGTCTCGCGGGCGACCTTGTCAAAGCTCTTGGCATTGCGCACGGCATCCAAATAAGTGACTTGCTCATCGAAGTCTGTCCGCCATCGGCTGATTTCTTCGTCAGGTTCCGGACAACTTTCGACTGCAGTCATGTGTTCGAATCTTCCCGGCGTTTGTTTTGCGATGGCGTGCTGGTGAGCTTTGATCGGTGGCACCCAGGATGGGGCTCGGTGCCCTCTGAGCTTGAGTTTTTGACAAAGCTTACCTTCCACGGCATGCCTCGACGTGCTTGGAACAGTGAGTCCATGAACGAGCTTATCAATGACCTTGGAGGTGAGCTCGTAAGTATGGTTGTTCCTCCAGACAGCTGGACTCTGACGGTTATGGCATGGATGAAGAAGCCGTCCACCATACCGTAGGTGATTGGTGTTGAGATATCGTTGCAGGAACCGGGGTTGTACTATTCGTCGCCACCAAGGCTGCCATGGACCATGTTAAGGATGTATCTGTATCGAGTGTTCGTGCATGTCGAAGAAGTGGTCAATCCATCAATTGAAGTCCTGTCGCTGCTGCTGGTGCCAGGGTCCGTCGACGACGTCCATTACAGGAGTCAACGTCAGACTTTCCCCGTGTTTCTCGGAACGATGGATGGCATGGGGCCTACTCCATTGCGCGGCGGAGGCCACTGCTTCTTTGGGAGATGAGGCAGGGTTGGCTGCCTGGATGTGCTCTAATCTGAGGTAACAACTGAATCTTGTCAGATACTAGTTAAATCCGAGCTATGGGTGTGAAGCACTGATATGCCAGCACATTTGATTGTGACCTATTCTAATTTTGTACCTGGACTTTTTTCAGAAAGGGTTGTACGTCAACTTAATGTGCTAGCAGAACTTATTGTGTTGTCTGTCTGTTTTCTTTGCATAACATTCAAGATATTTCCCCATCATTGATAAAGACGATTAACCGTTATGTACGACTTCGTTGGTTTCAACATAGCCCTTCCCGTAGCGATCCACTGCTTCCATCCTCATTGTGCCGCCTGCGTGCAATTTTTGTATGCAAGTTCACTGTGCTATGATGTTTTATATGATTGTGTCAACTATATAAGTTTTTACTGAGCATCAGCAATGCATATGTTTGAAAGATGTATTTATGAGCATCGACCGATAGGTCTCTCTCTCTCTATCTCTCTCTCGCGCACACACACACACGCGCGCGCACACACGCACAAGTGGGACCCGTTGAATTATTTATTTGCTCATGACAGCTTTTAATTAGGTTCTAGTGTAATCTAACTTTTTTCTTAAGTTATTAATTGAGCTTAGTGACTTCAAAAGGTTATACAAAAGCCTTGTTTGGGCCTTTCCGGCGTCGCTGAATGTGGGCTGAGTAACCATGTTAGGTTGTACTGTACTACACGGGCCTTTTTTTCAACATCAGCAATGCAACTAGGCCGACAGTTGTACACAATATCCGGGTCAACTTGTTATTCTCCGCCCCGCTGGGCTGCAAACTTTCCTTGGATGTATGCATTAGGTTTAACAAGAAAATGGACTTTAAGAAATAATAAATGGGATGTAATTATAATAACTGGACAGTTACTATGCACCAAACACGTAATTAGTTTGAAAAATATATTATTTTTGGAATTTGGAATTTTTAATTTCATTACTTGTTGTGCGTGCAATATTTCATTGGATTTTAACGTAATACAACTTTATTTTGAAATTATATTTAACCTGACTAGAAATTTCGGATAAAAATATTTCGGATCCCATCAAAATGTGGGAATTTTTTTTGAATTCTGTTTTGAGCGGTTGTTTGAAATTATTAATCGTTGTCCTAGCTAGAAGTTGGGCTGTACTTTTAACAAAGTGTAAATGGGCAGTAGTAAATTCCATTAGAATTAAAAAAAATGGGCTGTACATTCTTACAAATCGCAAATGGGCTATATGTTCTCTGCAAAATCTGAGTTGTGGGCCTACTAAGTTGACGCGTACCAAGGGCTTTGTCAACTTAGTCAATATAAATGATTCTAGCTGCAGTGATCGTACGATGTCCATCCAACGGCCGTAGTGCTTCTTCAACCTCTAGTCTTCCTGCTCCAGCCGCCCAAAGCAGTGCCGGTCGTGTCGCGTGCTCCTGCCTCCCGTGGCCGGATGTGACGCCGCGGAGGCCTCACCGCCCCGTACTACTCCCACCGCTAGCCAGGCCATCCCTCTACTCATCCACACCCCCTGTTATTCTGCGGCGACGGCAGCCTCACACCACAGCCGAACCAGTGAACCCTCGTACTCCTCTCCGCGTGGGCTTCCACTGCTGCGTCTTCCCCGGCTCCGCGTCGTCCCCTTCCTAGGCCTCGCCGTTGATACGTCTCCAACGTATCTATAATTTCTGATTGCTCCATGCTATATTATCTACTGTTTTGGACATTATTGGGCTTTATTATCCACTTTTAAATTATTTTTGGGACTAACTATTAACCGGAGGCCCAGCCCAGAATTGTTGTTTTTGCCTGTTTTAGGGTTTCGAAGAAAAGGAATATCAAACGGAGTCCAAACGGAATGAAACCTTCGGGAACGTGATTTTCTCACCGAATACAACTCAGGAGACTTGGACCCTACATCAAGCCAATTAACAGGAGGCCACGAGGTAGGGGGGCGCGCCTGCCCCTCCCCCCCCAGGCGCGCCCTCCACCCTCATGGGCCCCCTGTTGCTCCACCGACGTACTTCTTCCTCCTATATATACCCATGTACCCCCAAACGATCAGATACAGAGCCAAAAACCTAATTCCACCGCCGCAACATTCTGTATCCATGAGATCCCATCTTGGGGCCTGTTCCGGAGCTCCGCCGGAGGGGGCATCGATCACGGAGGGCTTCTACATCATCATCCAAGCCCCTCCGATGAAGTGTGAGTAGTTTACTTCAGACCTACGGGTCCATAGTTAGTAGCTAGATGGCTTCTTCTCTCTTTTTGGATCTCAATACAATGTTCTCCCCCTCTCTTGTGGAGATCTATTCGATGTAATCTTCTTTTTGTGGTGTGTTTGTTGAGATCGATGAATTGTGCGTTTATGATCCAGTCTATCTATGAACAATATTTGAATATTCTCTGAATTCTTTTATGTATGATTGGTTATGTTTGCAAGTCTCTTCGAATTATCAGTTTGGTTTGGCCTACTAGATTGGTTTTTCTTGCCATGGGAGAAGTGCTTAGCTTTGGGTTCGATCTTGCGGTGTCCTTTCCCACTGACAGAAGGGGCAGCAAGGCATGTAGTGTATTGTTGCCATCGAGGATAACAAGATGGGGTTTTTATCATATTAAATGAAACTATCCCTCTACATCATGTCATCTTGCTTAAGGCGTTACTCTGTTTTTAACTTAATACTCTAGATGCATGCTGGATAGCGGTCGATGAGTGGAGTAATAGTAGTAGATGCAGGCAGGAGTCGGTCTACTTGTCTCGGACGTGATGCCTATATACATGATCATACCTAGATATTCTCATAACTACACTCAATTCTATCAATTGCTCAACAGTAATTTGTTCACCCATCGTAGAATACTTATGCTCTTGAGAGAAGCCACTAGTGAAACCTATGGCCCCCGGGTCTCTTTCTCATCATATCAATCTCCATCACTTTATTATTGCTTTGCTTTTTTACTTTGCCTTTTACTTTTCACTTTGCATCTCTATACCAAAAATATTATTTATCATCTCTTCAGATCTCACTTTCGTAAGTGACCGTGAAGGGATTGACAACCCCTAAGCACGTTGGTTGCGTTGAGCTATTGTTTTTGTGTATGTACGAGGGACTCGCGCGTAGCCTCCTACTGGATTGATACCTTGGTTCTCAAAAACTGAGGAAATACTTACGCTACTTTGCTGCATCATCCTCTCCTCTTCGGGGAAATCCAACGTAGTGCTCAAGAGGTAGCAAGAAGAATTTCTGGCGCCGTTGCCAGGGAGTCTGCGGAAAAGTCAACATACCAAGTACCCATCACAATCCCTATCTCCCGCATTACATTATTTGCCATTTGCCTCTCGTTTTCCTCTTCCCCACTTCACCCTTGCCGTTTTATTCGCCCTCTCTCTCTCTCTTTCCTCCCTCTCTTTCTCTATTTGCCTCTTTTTGCCTGTTTGCCTTTTGTTTGCTCATGTGTTGGATTGCTTGTTTGTCGCGATGGCTCTTCCTAGATTCGGTGATCTTAACCTTAAAAGGTTAGAGGAGATCTAAAAAACGTCAGGAAGTTTATGGTTTTGCAATTTGAGCATAATAATTTCTTTAGAAATGACCTTAAGGAACAAAAAGGTTTTATGAGTTATATGAATAAAGAGCTCGATGATATGTCTAAAGAATTTGATGTTATAAGATCCCAAATTGCTCATCTTGAAAAATTAACTGTTGAAATTTTGGATATGCAAGCTACCTTAGTCAATAAGATGGCCGCTAAACCGGATTCCTATGAAAATCAAGATGAAGATCTAAAAGTTATTGATGTGTCCCCTATTAAATCTTTGTTTCGCAATATTAATCTTGATAATGATGGGACTGAATATGATCCACCTTTACCTAGAAGGCGTTCTAAAAATTTGGAGTATTTAGATCTTGATGGTGAGATTGATAAAAGTGGGATTAAAAGAAATAAAACCCTAGATGATGCTAAACCCACTATATTGGATTTCAAGGAATTTAATTATGAAAATTGCTCTTTGATTGATTGTATTTCCTTGTTGCAATCCGTGCTAAATTCTCCTCATGCTTATAGTCAAAATAAAGCCTTTACCGAACATATCATTGATGCCTTGATGCAATCTTATGAAGAAAAACTTGTGTTGAAAGTTTCTATACCTAGAAAACTTTATGATGAGTGGGAACCAACTATTAAAATTAAAATTAAAGATTATGAGTTTTATGCTTTGTGTGATTTGGGTGCTAGTGTCTCTACTATTCCCAAAACTTTGTGTGATTTGCTAGATTTCCGTGATTTTGATGATTGCTCTCTAAACTTGCATCTTGTGGATTCCACTATTAAGAAACCTATGAGAAGAATTAATGATGTTCTTATTGTTGCAAATAGGAATTATGTGCCCGTAGATTTTATCGTTCTTGATATAGATTGCAATCCTTCTTGCCCTATTATTCTCGGTAGACCTTTCCTTAGAACGGTTGGTGCAATTATTGATATTAAGGAAGGGAATATTAGATTCCAATTTCCATTAAAAAAGGGCATGGAACACTTCCCTAGAAAGAAAATAAAATTACCATATGAATCTATCATGAGAGCCACTTATGGATTGCCTACCAAAGATGGCAATACCTAGATCAATTCTTGCTTGTTATGCCTAGCTAGGGGCGTTAAACGATAGCGCTTGTTGGGAGGCAGCCCAATTTTATTTTTATTCCTTGCTTTTTGCTCCTGCTTAGTAATAAATAAATTATTTAGCCTCTGTTTTGGTTGTGTTTTTTGTGTTTAATTAGTGTTTGTGCCAAGTAGAACCGTTGGGAGGACTTGGGGAAAGTCTTGTTGAACTTGCTGTAAAAAACAGAAACTTTAGCGCTCACGAGAACTGCTGTCATTTTTATTTGGAAAGTGATATTTAGTTAATTCTTTTTGAAGATGATTAATAGATAAATTTATCACGTCCATCAATTTATTTTAGAATTTTTGGGGTTCCAGATCTTGCGCTAGCTACAGATTACTACAGACTGTTCTGTTTTGACAGATTCTGTTTTTCGTGTGTTGTTTGCTTATTTTGATGAATCTATGGCTAGTAAAATAGTGTATGAACCATAGAGAAGTTGGAATACAGTAGGTATAAAACCCATATAAATAAATAATGAGTTCATTACAGTAACTTCAAGTGGTCTTTTATTTTCTTTCGCTAACGGAGCTCACGAGATTTTCTACTTTAAGTTTTGTGTTGTGAAGTTTTCAAGTTTTGGGTAAAGATTTGATGGATTATGGAACAAGGAGTGGAAAGAGCCTAAGATTGGGGATGCCCATGGCACCCCCAAGATAATCTAAGGACACCTAAAATCCAAAGCTTGGGGATGCCCCGGAAGGCATCCCCTCTTTCGTCTACTTCTATCGGTAACTTTACATGGAGCTATATTTTTATTCACCACATGATATGTGTTTTGCTTGGAGCATCTTTTATGATTTGAGTCTTTTCTTGTTAGTCTAACACAATCATCCTTGCTGTACACACCTTTTGAGAAAGCCATACATAATTTGGAATTTGATAGAATACTCTATGTGCTTCACTTATATCTTTTGAGCTCTATAGTTTTACTCTAGTGCTTCACTTATATCTTTTAGAGGACGGTGGTGGATTTGTTTTATAGAAACTATTGATCTCTCATGCTTCACTTAGATTATTTTGAGAGTCTAAATAGCATGGTAATTTGCTTAAAATCCTAATATGCTTGGTATGCAAGATTAATAATAAAACTTTCTTATGAGTGTGTTGAATACTAAGAGAAGTTTGATGCTTGATGATTGTTTTGAGACATGGAGGTAATAATATCAAAGTCGTGCTAGTTGAGTAGTTGTGAAATTGAGAAATACTTGTGTTGAGGTTTGCAAGTCCCTTAGCATGCATGTATGGTAAACGTTATGCAACAAATTTGAAACATGAGGTGTTATTTGATTGTCTTCCTTATGAGTGGCGGTCGGGGATGAGCGATGGTCTTTTCCTACCAATCTATCCCCCTAGGAGCATGCGCGTAGTACCGAGGTTTTTGATGACTTGTAGATTTTTGCAATAAGTATGTGAGTTCCTTATGACTAATGTTGAGTCCATGGATTATACGCACTCTCACCCTTCCATCCTTGCTAGCTTCTTCGGTACCGTGCATTGCCCTTTCTCACATTGAGAGTTGGCGCAAACTTCGCCGGTGCATCCAAACCCCGTGATATGATACGCTCTTTCACACATAAACCTCCGTATATCTTCCTTAAAACAGCCACCATACCTACCTATCATGGTATTTCCACCGCCATTCCGAGATATATTGCCATGCAACTTTCCATCATTCCGTTCATCATGACATATTCATCATTGTCATATTGCTTAGCATGATCATGTAGTTGACATCGTATTTGTGGCAAAGCCACCATTCATAATTCTTTCATACATGTCACTCTTGGTTCATTGCATATCCCGATACACCGCCGGAGGCATTCATATAGAGTCATCTTTGTTCTAGTATCGAGTTGTAATCATTGATTTGTAAATAAATAGAAGTGTGATGATCATCATTTTCTAGAGCATTGTCCCAAGTGAGAAATATAAAAAAGAGGAAATGCCATAAAAAAAAGAAGGCCATAAAAAAGAGAAGGCCCAAAAAATGAGAGAAAAAGAGAGAAGGGACAATGTTACTATCCTTTTACCACACTTGTGCTTCAAAGTAGCACCATGATCTTCATAGTAGAGAGTCTCTCATGTTATCACTTTCATATGCTAGTGGGAATTTTTCATTATAGAACTTGGCTTGTATATTCCAACAATGGGCCTCCTCAAGTGCCCTAGGTCTTCGTGAGCAAGCAAGTTGGATGCACACCCACTAGTTTCTTTTGTTGAGCTTTAATACATTTATAGCTCTAGTGCATCGGTTGCATGGCAATCCCTACTCCTTGCATTAACATCAATCGGTGGGCATCTCCATAGCCCATTGATTATCCCCGTTGATGTGAGACTTCCTCCTTTTTTGTCTTCTCCACATAACCCCCTCATTATATTCTATTCCACCTATAGTGCTATGTCCATGGCTCGCGCTCATATATTGCGTGAAAGTTTATAGGTTTGAGATTAGTAAAGTATGAAACAATTGCTTGGCTTGTCATCGGGGTTGTGCATGATGATTGCATTCTTGTGTGACGAAAATGAAACATGACTAAACCATATGATTTTGTAGGGATGAACTTTCTTTGGCCATGTTATTTTGAGAAGACATAATTTCTTAGTTAGTATGCTTGAAGTATTATCATTTTTTAGTCAATATGAACTTTCGTCTTGAATCTTTCGGATCTGAATATTCATACCATAATTAAGAAGAATTACATTAAAATTATGCCAAGTAGCACTCCGCATCAAAAATTCTGTTTTTATCATTTACCTACTCGAGGACGAGCAGGAATTAAGCTTGGGGATGCTTGATACGTCTCCAACGTATCTATAATTTTTGATTGCTCCATGCTATATTATATACTGTTTTGGACATTATTGGGCTTTATTATCCACTTTTATATTATTTTGGGACTAACCTATTAACCGGAGGCCCAGACCAGAATTGCTGTTTTTTTGCCTGTTTTAGGGTTTCGAAAAAAGGAATATCAAACGGAGTCCAAACGGAATGAAACCTTCGGAAACGTGATTTTCTCACTGAATACAACTCAGGAGACTTGGACCCTACGTCAAGCCAATTAACAGGAGGCCACGAGGTAGGGGGCACGCCTGCCCCCCCCCCCAAGGCGCGCCCTCCACCCTCGTGGCCCCCCTGTTGCTCCACCGACGTACTTCTTCCTCCTATATATACCCACATACCCCCAAACGATCAGATACTGAGCCAAAAACCTAATTCCACCGCCAGAACTTTCTGTATCCATGAGATCCCATCTTGGGGCCTGTTCCGGAGCTCCGCCGGAGGGGGCATCGATCACGGAGGGCTTCTACATCATCATCCAAGCCCCTCCGATGAAGTGTGAGTAGTTTACTTCAGACCTACGGGTCCATAGTTAGTAGCTAGATGGCTTCTTCTCTCTTTTTGGATCTCAATACAATGTTCTCCCCCTCTCTCGTGGAGATCTATTCGATGTAATCTTCTTTTTGCGGTGTGTTTGTTGAGACCGATGAATTGTGGGTTTATGATCTAGTCTATCTATGAATAATATTTGAATCTTCTTTGAATTATTTTATGTATGATTGGTTATCTTTGCAAGTCTCTTCGAATTATCAGTTTGGTTTGGCCCACTAGATTGGTTTTTCTTGCCATGGGAGAAGTGCTTAGCTTTGGGTTTGATCTTGCGGTGTCCTTTCCCAATGACAGAAGGGGCAGCAAGGCACGTATTGTATTGTTGCCATCGAGGATAACAAGATGGGGTTTTTTATCATATTGCATGAAACTATCCCTCTACATCATGTCATCTTGCTTAAGGCGTTACTCTGTTTTTAACTTAATACTCTAGATGCATGCTGGATAGCGGTCGATGAGTGGAGTAATAGTAGTAGATGCAGGCAGGAGTCGATCTACTTGTCTCGGACGTGATGCCTATATACATGATCATACCTAGATATTCTCATAACTATGCTCAATTCTATCAATTGCTCAACAGTAATTTGTTCACCCACCGTAGAATACTTATGCTCTTGAGAGAAGCCACTAGTGAAACCTATGGCCCCCGGGTCTCTTTCTCATCATTTCAATCTCCATAACTTTATTATTGCTTTGCTTTTTTACTTTGCCTTTTACTTTTCACTTTGCATCACTATACCAAAAATACCAAAAATATTATTTATCATCTCTATCAGATCTCACTTTCGTAAGTGATCGTGAAGGGGTTAACAACCCCTAAGCACATTGGTTGCGTTGAGCTATTGTTTTTGTGTAGGTACGAGGGACTCGCGCGTAGCCTCCTACTGGATTGATACCTTGGTTCTCAAAAATTGAGGGAAATACTTACGCTACTTTGCTGCATCTTCCTCTCCTCTTCGGTGAAATCCAACGCAGTGCTCAAGAAGTAGCAGCAGCCATCCAGACCACCGCCCTGGTGCTCTCGGCGCGGCGTGGTCAACGTGGTGAACGACCGACTTCCATCGGAAGAGTACTGTACGTGAAGAGGCTGACAGCTGGGTCCAGGCGGCCGCAAGGAAGTGCCTCCTTATTACACGCAAAATAATTATTCCTCCACCTGACAGCAGGGACCCACCGGACAGGCCAACTTAATTTCACGAAAAAACGTTTCCCCCCTAACTGCTGGGACCCATCGGATGGGCCAGCGTATTTCGCGAAAAAAAAGTTCCCCCCGCTGTCATCTCGGACCCACCGGAAGTGCCTCCCTATTACGCATAAAAAATGAATACTCCCCCTGCTAGCTGGGACCCACCATGGTGGGAGGCTGACTTGTGGGCCTCCTAAGTTGACTGGGACGGGGGCCTTTGTCAATTTTAGTCAATATATGAACGATTCTAGCTCCAGTGACCGTAGTGCTTCTTCAACCTCTGGTCTTCTTGCTCCAGCCGCCCAAAGCAGCGCCGGTCGTGCCGCATGCTCCTGCCTCTCGTGGCTGGCTGTGCTGCCGCGGAGGCCTCACCGCCCCTACTATTCCCACCACTGGCCAGGCCCTGCGGCGACGACGGCCTCACACCACAGCCGAACCAGGGAACCCTCGTACTCCTCTCCACGCAGGCTTCCACTGCCACGTCTTCCCCGGCTCCCCGTCGTCCCCTTCCTAGGCCTCGCCGTCGTCCACCGCCCTGGTGCTCTCGGCGCGGCGTGGTCAACGTGGTCAAGGAATGGCTTCCATCGAACGTGGACTGTACGTCGAGAGGCTGACGGCTGGGTCCACGGCTGCAGCAAGGAGGTGCCTCCTTATTACGTGCAAAATAATTATTCCTCCACCTAACAGCGGGGACCCACCGGACGGGCCACCGTATTTCGCAAAAAAACGTTTGCCCCCTGACTGCTGGGACCCACCAGCTACATCTTCGCATGCAAGGAAGTGCGTCCGGGCAAAAAAAACAATTCACCCCCCTGACTGCTGGGACCCACCAGCTACATCTTCGCACGCAAGGAAGTGCCTGACAGTCGGGACCCACCTGGTCGAAGCGTACGTAGCGTTGTCATTCTGGTCGCGAACGTGTACGTACATATATACTGTTGGATGTAGAGGCTCGCACGTGTCGTAGTAGAGGCGCACACGTAGCATGTACACATACGTACAGCGGCCGGGGTGCAAGAAATAAAATACGGCCACGTATGTGTACATACGGGCGGGGTCTCGAACGCCTACTCGCGCATACGTACGGCCAGGGCTCGTGTACATGGCTGGGTTGGAATGGAGAAATAGCATCGTCGTCATGTTCATGGAGAGGCAACGGAATGTGTCGTGTTCATGGGGAGGAAACGGAATGCGTCGTGTTCATCGGGAGGCAACGGAACACGTCGTGTTCATCGGGAGGCAACGAAACGCGTGGGAGCCAACCGGCTGGGTCGGAACGGCATGCGTGGTCGTGTTCATTGGGAGGGCTGGACGGAACAGGCGATGGAAACGAGGCCTGGCGTACTGCAAAACGGACAACGCTCACTGTTCATCCCAGAGGCAGCATCGATCGGCTTCAGTTAGCAGTAGTAGCGAAGGAATCGCTCGATCGGGTTCAGTTAACATCCATCGATCAATCGCTCGGGTTCAGTAACACGAAGCCTGCAGTGCAATCGCTCGGGTTCAGTTAGAGCCCAACGCCTCGCTCGGGTTCAGTTAGAGCCAACGCCTCGCACACACACGCGTACGTGTACGAGAGAAACGCGCATCGCTCGGCCCCGGACCTCCTACCGTAACCGGGAACTCCCCAAAATTTTCCTCGCCCTCGCTTCTACCATGGTTTTTTCTGTCATGGACGGCCCAAAGAATGTCATGCAGCTGCGTCTTCGGCCCGCCCATGACGAAAGACCCATTTTCTCTCATGATTTTTTGTCATAGAAGTAGGAGCCCACCACATCTATGATGATACCGGGTTTTGTCACAATTATCATCATAGAAGTGTCATATGTATGACAGAAACAATTTCGTTCGGCCCAAAATGTCACGGATGTGTCTTTTTCTCTAGTGTAGAGGGAGTGATTGCTCTGACACAGACGCAACCTCTCATAGCACAGGCAATAAAGTGGCGCGCCGGCCAAGAGCGCCCCACTCGCTGCAGGCCCGACTAAACACGCCTCCTCGCAGCATGCAACCAGCTTGAGACTGCCCCGCCTGCCTCCATTGAATCTGCGCGTGTAACGGCAACACGTCCTTCCGCAAATTAATTACACATGGTCTTGACTTGTTGTGCTCGCACTGGTAGCAGGAACTAGAGGTTTTTCTTTATTTATAACTCTCCTCACATTTTTTTGGCTTTGAAGTGAATCATGGTTGTGGACATTATCTATGAATGTGCAGATATCTGTGAATATGAGTTTGATGTGGAAGTGGAACTTGGAATGTTGGGCTTGCATGTGAACTATACCATGTCCAATGCTTCATCTGTTATTGTTTGGAAAGTAATTGCTGTTATTACATGACCCTAAAATATTATTTTGTGCCACATCAGTAGATGCACGGACATCATAACAGGCATGCTGACTGGATACACATTTGAACCTAGCTATTATGAATGAAAATTTGTATTTACAACAGTTTTGGATAGCAGGAGACGCCTAGCCCGCTCTGCCTCTGCTAGCTTCTTTGTGGCTTCTTCCATCTCTGCTTTGGCTTGGGTGAAGAGAACATCTGATTGCTCTTTTCGCTTCTTTAGGAATTCAGCTACATTCTCAAGTGCTGTTGCACGCTTTCTTTCAGCCTTTACTAGAGCCATGAGGACACGAACAGTTGACGACTCCACCCGGCTTGTGTGTAATCCAACATCATCTGGGAATTTGCACCGTGTGTCTAATCCAGCATCATTAGGGAACTGGCACCTTGTGTGTAATCCAGCCTCATTTTGGAAACATGATCTCGAGGTTGACCATACTTCCCTCCTCGCAGGAACTGCATCCTGACACGAAGTTACTTCTTTCTTAGATCAATACTTAGAGCAACCCAAATCCATTTAGTAGAAGCCAGATAAACATGACTCGGAGAAGTGAATTCAAAAGGAAAAATATAAAAAAAACAGACTACAAGGTGAGAACACCCACTTCCTACATCAAGCTAAAAACGAAAGCACTAGGATGATTAAGACTCTTCTTATTACACATCGAAGAACATGAGGCTAAGAGAAACAGAAACTATAACATATACACATCGAAGAACACGAGGCTAAAAGAAAGTAACTGAAAGGGTGTTACTTACCAAAGCTTGTTTTACAGGTTCGGTGCAGCTCCTCTTTAACTTGCCACGCTCCTTGAAGACGTCCCCAATATCCCGTGTTTGGTCTTCATTGCTCCTCTGCATGTTTGCACTCGTGGTTTTAAAATCTCAACATGGCAAGAAAAATATACTAGTAATACTCACACATCTTGTGGGCAACATTAAAGCACTCGTCTGCCATGTTAGAGCATCTCCAACAGAAGCGCAACGCGCGACTCTTTAAAAAATCGTTTACACTATTGTGATTGAGAAGTAGAGATAGATAGTAGAGACTAGAGAGTAGAGACATAGATAGTTCTCATCATAGATATAGCATAGATAGATAAAAAATAGATAGTTCAACTACTCCTTGTCGTCCGACTCCTCCTCGGTGATGTCCTCCTCCGACGTCTCAATGTAGGCGTGAAGATACTGATCGTCATCGGATTCCCAGGGCGACGCTGCTCCTAGCCTCATGTTGAATTGAGCATCCGCTTTTCGTGTACGTTTGTCCTCGCGGTAGGCGGCTCGCTCCGCCCTCCTCTTCTCCCTCTCCACCCTCCTTTGCGTAGAACTCGCGCTCGTTGATGATGTCCTGCGGGAAGCGTTGGCGCCACAACACCATGGCTTCCTCGTCCATCTCGGCGATGCCGAGATGGTGCTCCCACCTCCGGTGGTCGCGATGATCTTCGTCAGAGGCGCGAGCTCCTGCGCCCGCTCCCGCGTCAGCATGTTGGGGAAGTTCAATGTTCTATCAGGCCACCGGAGGCGCCACGCCGCCGCGTCGTACACGCGGGTGGCCTCGTTATCGGTGTTGAAATTGCCGAGGCCGAGGCGCGTCCCGCGGAACCAGATCTCGGCGGAGAAGCCACCGGAGGGGTACGCGCAGACGCCGCGGTATCCCCAAGTTTCCCGGTGATGTGGCGGCATGGTAGCGCGGCGGTGGCGAGGCGAGAAAGAGCGGTGGTGAGGCGCAGAGCAGGGAGAGAGCGGTGGCGAGGCACAGAGCATGGAGAGAGCGGTGGAAAGGCACAGATCGATGGGAGGGCGTTGGATTTTATAAAGCGCGCCGGACGCCACGTGCCCGGCCGCTTTTTCCGGTGCGCGCGCGATCCTTTCCTGATGTCCCTGCTATCTCTACTCTCTTCTCTAATGGTATATTTATTTTATATTTAATATATATGTCTACTCTACTATTATTTTTATTTTATATTTAATAATTATCTCTACTTCTCTACTCTCTACTCTCTCTTTTTCTTTTAAAAAACAGAGTTGGTGATGATGGTGTGCCTGCCATCCTGCAATATAGGCCATCTGATTTATATCCGACGGATAGGAAGGAAACTATGGCAATTTTGCAGAAAGATACCCACACCCCTCTCCAGATTTGCAAATAAGGCCTTCCCTCGTTCATCCTATTCTTCTACAAGATAAACTACTCATGCAAATGCATCTTGATGTGCCGTGCAACGCATGGGCATCTTGTTAGTTCTAAAAAACTTTCCATCATTTGCCACACTACTGGTTCCAGATGAAGAACCTACCCAAGCACAACGCGATACAAGAGCGACGCACAATTACAAGCTAATATTCTGTTGGACAATGGAGGCTAGAACCAATTAGTTTTACAAGAACAATAGCAACCAGGAAATTTGAAGGGTAGGTATGAACAAAATTGGAACTGCATATGTACTGCTAAGTGATTCAATACACACTTTACCAATCAAGGAGGAGAACGATGGTCACGGCGGCCTCTTTGCATCATGGTCAGCAATGAGAGTCAGTTCATTGTCCACGACAGTGGAGCTTCTGTGCTTGGCGTCGGCTTCCGGGAAGCAGATCCGAGACCATGGAAGACGGTGCGGGGGAAGAGGCTTCGTGTACGATGATGACGATGGACCGGCTCTAGTGTGGCGTACGAGGACGTCGATGAGGTAGATGTGTTGTGGTGGACGAGTGCGCCCATGGAGAAGGGGAGGAGCACGAAGACTGTGGGGCCGTGGAGAAGTGTATTTTGCTGCGGGGATAGAAAATGGGGAGTATTCAGGTGTACTACTATTCGTGCCGGGGTCGGGTTGGCTAGGTAAGGTGAACCTAAAGTTACGAAAACAGCCCTCTACCAAGCGTCATCTGTAGGCCGGTTCCGAAGGCTATGATGGTAACTTCGCACTGCTCGAATCAGGATCGTGGGAGATTTTCCCGCCGACCTCAAAATTTTGTGGCACTGAACTCCCCGTGTGGCGTGTTGGGTGATTGGGTAAGCAACTAGCGAGTAGTACTAGTAACTACTAGTACTCCCTCTGATTTTATTAACTCTGCATATTAGGTTTGACCGAAGTCAAACTTCCTAAAGTTTGGCCAAGTTTATAGAAAAATATAAACATTTACCATAAGAAATATGTATGATGTGAAAGTACATTCAATAATGAATATAATATTGTATTTATTTCTTATTGTATATGTTAATAATTTTTGTTATAAACTTTCTGAGAGTTTACAAAACTTGACTTTGACCAATGCTAATACGCAAACTTAAATAAAAATGGAGGGAGTACACATTTGTTTTCTTAGTTTGTAGTGAATTAATCATTTGTTGTAATTGTAAAATAAACATATTAGGTTAGTGACTTTGAATGTAATGGTCTATACAATTCAATAGTTACAATCATTGTTGAATTCCAAGATGTATACAATGTCTATAGTACTTCACAATATGCTCAAACTCGCATAATCCCAATCAAATGAGAATCTAAATGCATTTCATAGTTATTACTTTGTAGGATGCAACAAAACCAACCATAACTCTACATCATCCATTATAAAAAGCAACATTTTGAACACATTCCAATGTGTGAATGAAACATGTAGAGAGAGCTTGCGAAAATGGAGCGGATAGGGCGGTAAAGATTGTGTGTATGTGGACAAGAGAGTAGGAGACAAACCTAACGAGAGAGAGAGAGAGAGAGGAAGAAGTTAGGCCTGGGAGAAAGATGGAGACATGTAATATACGTGACATGTGTGTGCATCCGGATTCTGTAGACGTGGAAGGAGAAGAGACAACAGGTTTGATGAGAGAGCTGGAAAAACATGGACGAAGGGGAAGGTTCTCGTGGGTTGAGGGATTGATAATTTTGCGCGGGAGAGAGAGGGATTGGTAATTTTGTGCAGGAGAGAGAGGGGGGAGGAGTCAGTCGGCCATCGTCACATCATCCTGCTTCCAAATGGCCCCGCATTCTCTAGTGCAGTGTGGTCGCCGTCTTCGATCTCCTCAATGCCCTCTTTGAAAATTGAGGTGTTGTGCATGCTGGGGTGCAGAGAAGCACAAGCGAGAGTGGTTGCCATATAGCCTTGGATGGGGATGAATTGTGTGCTCGGGGGATGGGGAGTGTGTGTGCGGTGTGTGTGTGTGTGTGTGTTTGAGGTATTGAGAGAAATCAAACCTATGGAGAGAAATGTGAGTGTATGTGACGGAAAGCTACATGTCAAATAGGGTTTTCATGAAGAGATTGTGCGTGCGTGATAGAGAGCAATGTGCGGGCCATGAGGTGGGTAGGGGCCGGGTGAGGTTGTCAAAATGTGTGCGTTGATGCATGTGTTACATGCGATCGTGCGAGGGGCGGACGAATCGAGAGAGATGGTTATCGTGTTACGGAAGCTCCTCTCTCTCACACACACACACACCCAAGTACAAATAGAAGACCGTTCTCTCATGTATACACAACGTATCGGCATCTGTCTATGTCTCACTCATGCATGATCATTTGCACATTCACACCTCTCCATGTCTCTATCAGACACACACCGTCTCCACATTGCCCTTCGGACACAACACACATATGGACACATACACAAGTTCTCTCTCAGTCACACACACAAAATCAGTATTAAAAATACTAGGGCACACCTAAAACGTCCAAATCAAAATAAACACGAATTGGAGCTAAATTCAAATACATGGAAAATATTGTAGCGTCAAGAACTTTTCCAGGAAAAAAAGTTGAGTAACATTTGGGGATTGTTTTCACACACACAAAAAGGTTCAGTGGATGTCCTTCGAGCGTGACACGGTGACACACCGATCGATCGACCGCATGGCCGCAGTTCACGCGCTTGCACAGGGTTCCGTATCATGGCTGTGGTAACTAATATAAGCGCTGCCTTAGTCTAATATTTACGTGTACTAGTACGGTTTTCATTTAAGTTTGACCAACACTATATAAAACTAAACTAAGCTCCCATACGCGCACTCATCAATATGCCGCCGCCGTTGTGCATGCCGGCGCCCGCCTACTATGGCCAACCATTTCTCGCACATCACCGCTGTGTCGGCGCCATCCCTGTACCATGAAGTCGAAGGCTTGCCCGATCACGTCGCTGCAGTCCCTCCTCGCGAAGCCGCCACACTGCCAAGCACGTGAGCAGCTGGTGGAGCCGCGTCTATGCACGCAGCGTACAAAGAGGAGGACAAGCGCGTGCTCCAGCACGCCAGCGAGGAGGAAGTAGCATGTAATTGTCGTCTCCATCCACGCGGAGGAGGTGCGCATGGTGGCTGTCACGGCGGAAGCCGGTCGCGCCTGCGCCGAGTCCGTAAACCGGGTGCGGATGCGGAATCTACCTTCGAGACCTTGAATGCCACGTGGACCCTGCAATCTGAAGGAGAAATTTGGGTCCGTCCACTCTTGTGAGCTGTTGGATCGAACATGGATGGCTAGAAGGGCTTCTTTAACCTCCGAAATTGATGCATTGTTCATCTTCTCAGCCCGCCACACGACTAACCGCCTGCCGCCGCCGCCCTCCCCTAAACCGCCTGCCACCGCCATGCTCCCCCACCCCCGCCATCCGTTTAACCCCATGCACGATCCATTTTTTCCGGCGAACTACATTACACACCCAACACTCATAATATAGATGATGGCTCCCTGCCACCCAAATATAATACTAGGGTAGCTTCTCTGCCGTCTTCTTCCTTTGCTCCCTCGAACTTCTTTCACAAATCGACTGACCCAAATTATACTACTAGTATGAATGTATTAAGTACAATAGGAACACGAAGATAGGAGCGGTAGTACCAACTGCAAGAAGAACAGTACTAAGACATAGTACTAGTACTACTGTACGAACTAAAGAGTTCAAATAACGAGAAAGAACATAAAGTTCAAACAACGAGAAAGAACACAAACATAGTTCTGCTGGGGGCTCAGCACAACACACCCCTGAAATAAAACTAAGCAACTAGTCTGCTTGACACTATAGTAGAACCAGCATGAGCGACAACATTCTGATAACCCACAAGTATAGGGGATCGCAACAGTTTTCGAGGGTAGAGTATTCAACCCAAATTTATTGATTCAACACAAGGGGAGCCAAAGAATATTCTCAAGTATTAGCAGCTGAGTTGTCAATTCAACCACACCTGGAAACTTAATATCTGCAGCAAAGTGTTTAGTAGCAAAGTAATATGATAGTAGTGGTAACGATAGCAAAAGTAATGGTGGAAAAAGTAATATTTTTGGTGTTTTTTAGTGATGATAACAATAGCAACTGAAAAGTAAATAAGCAAAGAACAATATATGGAAAGCTCGTAGGCATTGGATCGGTGATGGAGAATTATGCCGGATGCGATCGACCATGTAACATTCATAACCTAGGGTGACACAGAACTAGCTCCAATTCATCAATGTAATGTAGGCATGTATTTCGAATATAGTCATACATGCTTATGGAAAAGAACTTGCATGACATCTTTTGCCCTACCCTCCCGTGGCAGCGGGGTCCTATTGGAAACTAAGGGATATTAAGGCCTCCTTTTTATAGAGTACCGGACCAAAGCATTAACACATAGTGAATACATGAACTCCTCAAACTACGGTCATCACCGGGAGTGGTCCTGATTATTGTCACTTCGGGGTTGCCAGATCATAACACATAGTAGGTGACTATAGATTTGCAAGATAGGTTCAAGAACTCTCATATATTGATGAAAACATAATAGATTCAGATCTGAGATCATGGCACTCGGGCCCTAGTGACAAGCATTAAGCATAGCAAAGTCATAGCAACATCAATCTCAAAACATAATGGATACTAGGGATCAAACCCTATAAAAACTAACTCGATTACATGATAAATCTCATCCAACCCATCACCGTCCAGCAAGCCTACGATGGAATTACTCACGCACGGCGGTGAGCATCATGAAATTGGTGATGGAGGTTGGTTGATGATGATAATGGCGACGGATTCCCCTCTTCGGAGCCCCGAGCGGACTCCAGATTAGCCCTCCCGAGAGAGTTTAGGGTTTGGCGGCGGCTCCGTACCGTAAAATGCGATGAATCCTTCTCCCTGGTTTTTTCTCCCCGAAAGTGAATATATGGAGTCAGGGTTGAGGTCGGTGGAGCGCCAGGGGGGCCATGAGGTAGGGGGGCGCGCCCAGGGGGGTAGGGCACGCCCCCCACCCTCGTGGACAGGTGGAGGCCCCCCTGACGTGGATCTTCCTTCCAGTATTTTTATATATTCCAAAATAATTCTCCGTTGATTTTCAGGTCATTCCGAGAACTTTTATTTCTGCACAAAAATAACACCATGGCAATTTTGCTGAAAACAACGTCAGTCCAGGTTAATACATTCAATTCATGCAAGTTAGAGTCCAAAACATGGGCAAAAATGTTTGGAAAAGTAGATATGACGGAGACGTATCACACTGCCATCTTACTCGGAGTCTGAGTCCACATCCTCGACTTCATGCTTGTCCCTCTTCCTCTTCGCTGCTGCTTCTTTGCTTGAATCGGACACTGGGATCTGCTTCTTCATCCAACCCTTGTAGATATTTAAACAAAAGTAGGCATCCATTGCTGCATACAGGATGTGATCTTCATCTATTGTCTTCGAATCCCATGCATGATGAAACTCATGGTGAGGTTTCTTTAGTTTAGCTGCGAAGGATCAATCATGGTTGTTGCTAGGGTCAGCATTGAAGGATGAGAGAAGGACATCAGGCTTGTCTTCTGGAGATCAAAGGGCTGGCATACAACGAGGCCTATCCGACCCAGGACATCCTTGTTGTTCCTAAAGTCTATAGTAACGAATTTCACTCTTTCATCCTTGAGGAAGTTCTTAAAATCCTGGCACTCAACATCGGCATGGCCTATGTGGTAGATCAAGCACATGTTATGTACGCAAACATGGATGACGGCATGCTTCTTCCTCTCTGCCTCCTTTAGAATCTTCTCGCTTTCCAGGACTGTGGTGTACTCAACATCTAGCCCAGCGACCCACTCATCCATTGAACTGTTGAACATGCGTAGGAAGCAAGCAAGGCATGCTTTCACTATCGCAGATCCACAGGTGTTGATGACGATGAACTCATCGTCGGTGATGGCTCTAACCTGGTACTCAGTGGCGACCATGGAGATTTGGGAGGCCATGGATTTTGGAGGAGGGTTAGGAGAAGTTGAACTGGTGTAATGTGAAAGGATAGAATGACTGGGAGCGAACTATTGTAAAGGTAGAAGACAGGGACGAGTAGGGCATGCGAGCGGCGTGGGGTTGTTGGCTTGCCCGGTGGGTAAACGGCTGCAAGCCCCCAAAGAGTTCTCGAGTACTATGCGGGACCCACTAGATGTCATGTCTACTAGACCCATATCATAGGCCTGACGGTATAGCTTCTGTCTGTTCGCACGCCATGCCGGTGCGTGGATGCAACTTCACTTAATTCCCTCAACCGTCGCGCCTCCCATGACCTTCGCCTCCCTCGCGCGGTCACGCCCTTTGACACTTCGACCGGCTATAAATGAACAACTTTTTTGCCTACTCCACATGCATGATACTCCCTCTGGTCCTTTTTAGTTCCATCAACCGTTTGCAAAGTTTTTGACCAAATTTATATTAAAAATATCAATATCTACAATACTTATTATAATGAGTATAAAAATATTGATTTGACATTGTGAATGTTGATGTACATTTTTCTATAAGTTTCGTCAAAGTAGAGGTACATTGACTTCAGACAAAACTTAAATGCACGATGCAGGCTAGTTCCTCCATCCAGGTGTGTGCCATGTCCTATCTAGTCATCACAACAAGGTTAGCTATTAGAGTACTACTACCTCCCTTCTAGTTTAAAGGACCTGATTCAAAAATTTCACCTACTCTTACCAAGATAGAGGTGGTGGAATAGTTTTTGTAGTGGTTTCTAGAGTCTGGACTCCATCTTCAGGAACCTTCGCCGCCGGCGGCAAGAATGCAAGGAGATTAACCAGAAATGAAATGCGGCTGGAATGAGTAGTTCCGTATTTTTTTACAGTGGCAGAGGTGGGTAAATATCTGCTATACAGTACCTCCGGTGGCAAGGCCATGTCTCTATGCACACACATCTCAGTCGTTGGTTCCAAGTAGATCGAATGTCTCACGTTGTCCAGAGGCAGACATACCATCACCACCAACTGAGATTTTTATAGCAGTGGTCATGCATGCATGTGGTGTAATTAATGCATCGGTTCACACAAAGTTTTGAGAAAAATGAGAGTACTAATTAAGTACTTTTGCAAACTATGGAATTAATTCCACCATTCATCATCTACCTTGGTTGAAGAGATATTCAAATTAAGCCCTATAAACCAGAAAGGAGGGAGTACCGCATTACCACCACTATGGCCAGCCTTAATCATCGCATGCAATAATTTAGTGCACCTTGAAATCTAAATGCATGCTTGACTCTCCTTCTCCCTCGAGCAGTCCCACCACTCCACCCCGTGTGGAAAAAAAATATGCCTGCATGACTCTCCTCGCCCGCGCTCGTCCAATCCGTTATGACCAACAATTTTTCCACCCCTTCCCTCACCTGTAATTTACTCCAACAAATATGCCCACGTAGCTACTTCAGTTACTTAACTGTTGGTGCATTGGGTCACTGACATGTGAGCCCAACAGGCACCTGGCCCGCATGTAAGTGATGCAACTGGACCTGCAATTAAGTCAGTGAAGCTCAGTCCATATATTACCTAGGTGTGCCATTGCTCGCTATAAATAATGCGCCTCCCACGACATTCGGAAGAATGCTCACATTCATCACTATCTTCTCCCCTCCCTCTCATGTCGACCACCATGGCATCCCCCTCCCAAGACCTAAGAACCCCTCGCGCCGCCGTTCCATTCCTCGGCACCACTAGTCGAGGAAGATGCGTCGTCGTTCCGTTCCTCGCCGCCACTAGTCTAGGAGGATGCGTCAGCGTTCTGCTCCTCGCCACAACGCGTCGAGGTGGACGCGTCGGTGTTCCCAATCTCACCAGCACATGTGTCGGAGGATGCGTTGGCTCCCTGCGACGAGGAGAACGTCGCACCGCTTGCCGAGCCCCCCAGCCTTGAGGAGCTTAGGAAAGAAATGGATGTCGCCTTGTGGGAGGCTTTGCTTCCGGCAAAGTGTGCCAAAATAGAGGCGGAAAATAAGACCGAGGAAGAGAAGAGCACCGCGGGGCAAGCTGCCTGGCAGGACTATGTGCGTCTGAGAGAGTTAGGCAAATGGCTCTTTGGTAGAAGGCTCATGCGAGTGCCATGAGGGTGGCGGAGGACGCCCGTGCCAAAGCCGTGAGTGCAGTCGGGCCCTAGCACCTCATCTACGCTTGGTACTACATGTACCGGGTGCACGCTTCCAGCGAGGAGGAGTACCTGTTGGCGCCGGATCACCACACGGGTGAGATCACGCTCGCCCGCCGGCAAGCCGTCAATCAGCACCTCACGAGTTGCGAGGCTGAGGAAGAGGCGTTGTGTCAATGCGCAGAGAAATGGCCGCGCACCAGGGCACTCGTGGCGCGCTGCAAGCGCTCCTTCGAGCGTCATGGCTTTTATTAGGAATATAATTTAGTTTCGTAAGGTGATCTCATTAGTTTTCAGAGTGATAAATCCCGAACGTTCAGAAATTATTAGCGTCCTTAATTAAGTATGTAAAAGGAAAAGTTTGGAAACCTTGTGTATCCGTACGCATTTTGTAAGTACGTGCATATAGCACAAACTTTACTATATACTATCGCACTACACGTCTCTCTCTATATATGCTTGCCTACTATGCTACTCCCTCCGTCCAGGTGAGTAAGTCATCTTTGGTTGTGCACCATGACCCAGAAAGAGGGAAGACTTATACACCTAGATGGAGGGAGTACTATTATTACTTATGTACGTGCAAATGCACGTTTTAACATTACGATGCGGTTTTTGTAAAAGCAGAAAAACAACACTAGTCAAGCTTGTGAAATGATTCAATGCAAAACAAATGCAAAAATGCTCATTTGATTGTTTACTTTTAGCTTCCTTCTCTATGGTTACTTCTCAATTGTACTTTGTACAGAGTAGTATCTCACTGGTCGGGAAGGCATGCAAATTCCCAAACCGCTTCCTACACCCTGTATCGAATTTTTTGCCTAACAAGGTGTGTCGTGCAATTGGAATTCCAACTTGAGTACTACTACTAGGAGTACCAGGGGCTAGTTCTTTTTGGAGTAACTACTAACCCGTCCTGGTTTATTGGTCCCCATTATAATATGTGTCAAATTTTGACCATCAATTTAACTAATGAAATGTTTGTGCATGTCAGATGCACAAACATTTTATCAGTTAAATCTTTCGTCAAAATTTATTAAAAATTACAATGGTGGCGAATAAACCAAGACGAAGGTACTAGTAATAGTTTAGAAGCCCAAATAAATGAGCGAGGCACCTTAATGTTACTCTCCACTGTGACTAGTCTTGTGGGGAAAGCTGGGGAAGAGACGACTTATATTTTAAGCCGCCAAAAGAACTATCCCTAGGAGTAGTAGCTACGGATACTAGGAGTACTAGCTAGGGATCGAGTGTGCGAGATGAACCGGAGAAAGTAAATGCAGAGGGATGAAATGCAAAAAAGACGGAGGGATGTGATGGTTGCTTGTCCATTTATTTTACCAGGCCACTTATTACTGGGAGTGGTTTGGTTTTGTGATATGACGGCTTTACCGCCACGCCACGAGCGGGGTGAGACTCATGTGTAGTGCCGCCCTCTACACTAGTACTACATCGGTCGTGGTTTATTAGTCCCCCATTGAATTTGACTGAAGATTTAACTGACAAAATGTTAGTGCATGTCAACAAAAACTATATCGTTGGGTTCGTATTTGAACATACTTTTCAGTGATATAATTTTAGGTGACATGGATCAGCATTTATCATACTATATATAATGTTAGTTTAATTTTTGGTCGTAGTAATCTATAGTAAGGTGCCCATGCATTGCATGGAATAGTGAAATGCATTGATCGGGGAGTTGTTTATTTTGACAAAGGATGTGGGGGTCATCTCATGTGTAACGGGTATCGATAGGCTTCTTCGGATATTATTTCATCTCTAGAGCTCACAAACATCCGGGTGAAATAGATAAAAGGTTATCTTTTGCAAACAAAAGCGTTCAACTGTTCTACTTGCATCCAAAACTTGTGAAGAAATAACACTTATTGTGCTTTGCAAGAAATGATCTTTAAGAATTAGTTTTTGAGTATCGATTGTTATACATGTTGGCTACAGGTGACATGGCACTTTCTTATAGTCAACAGTTGGCTATACTATTAAGTATTAACCATGCCCTTATACACCTAGACGCAGGGATTAAATCAGGATGACTTAGAAGGGGGCAGAGGAGATGTAAGAAATGGTTCATCATAATTCTTTCACCAGTACTGTAGTAAACATTCATACATGGAAGATTCTAGTCTAAACCATAAATGGATACTCTTTTATTCATGCGCGATACTCCAATAGAGCAAGATCATGCATGGAAGTCTCCACATGCTTAGACAACGGATTACATTAAGTGAAGACTAATGATCAACATTTAACTTGGTAATGCATATGTCCAGGTGAACCTCCTCGGAGTCCCTGTGCACCACGTTGGGCGGGGGATCATACCATGCGTCTTCCATGACCACATCGGCGGGAAGGTCCCAGCTCGGCATAGTCCTAGTCAGCTTGATGTAGCCAGTGTTGCCGCCCACGTACCTCTGAGGGGTATTAACAGTGAGCACACACCCGTACATCGGCCTCGTGTCAGTGTCAGTGGCGTCGCCCCTGACGCACACTATAGAGACGGGGCGGCGGCCAGCGCGGGCCTCGTCGGTGCCCACGATCAAGAGGAAGACGTTGCCGTCCTCATCCGAGACTAACAGGCGGCGGTGATTCTCCACCGACTCCGGCACGGCGAATGGGTTTCACGTCTCGTACTTGATGTTCTTCGTCGTGGGCCAGTAGTGATAGACGGACACCTACGTGAGGTGATGCACGAAGTCCGCCGGTGAGCCCCAAACCGGCATCGGACAATCATAGCAGTAGACGAAGGGCTCCTTGGAGGCATCGACCAGGACGTCCATGAAATGGGAGTGGCTGTAGCGGACATTGCGCCATTTGAATATATGAGCAAGTTACTACGAGATTTAGTCCGAATAAGCACAAAAAAAATCATGACGGCTATAATAGAGATTAAACTAATCATGTGGACTAGCATAGTAGATGAACAGATCGAATCTTGGACACAGACTAGAAACATGAATTCTACCACGATTTCGAATAGGAAGGACAGAAACACATACGGTGCAACGGGAGTAGCACCGTTGGCGTTGAGGCTGTCGCCCTTGTCGTTGAGGAAGAGGTTGCACATGAGGGAGTGGCTGTAGGGGACGTTGTGGCCGCCGAATGGAGTGTAGGAGCAGTACACGAAGCAGTAGATGGTGCTCCTCCCTAGTCTCTATCTCTACTCTTATCTCTATCTCTACTACTCTTCTTTCTTTTTTATAACATACTAGTAGCTGTCAAATCAAATAGTACTACGCCGCCCGCTGCACGATTGGCTGAACACGCCTCCTCGCCTCCATCAAACCCCTCCGTTAAACCCGCATACAAACCGAGAAACCTACTTCGGCCTGCGGGAGGAAATTTGCCGATTGGCATTGGATAATAATAGAGTCAGGTGCAATCCATTTGAGTTCATTACGTGTATGATTCTCCCTCTATAAAAAGTTAATTGCATCCTTAATCTTATGCTCTAAGTACTCTGTGGGTTCCACTGTCAGTATAGTGTACATAACTTGTATGCTGGCTACAGATTTGTTCAGAAAGTTAGAAAGAAACAAATCTATCCTTAATCTTGCATTCTAAGTACTCTGTGGGTTCCACTCCCAGTACAGTAGCGAAAGAAGTATATATTAAAAATATATAAAAAGCTACAGTTTAGGACAGAATTAGAACTCAGGCCATCACGCTGCAAGCATCCGGCCCAGACCAGTACACCAGGTGTTCGTTGCGGACGATGCAAGAGATAAACCATTATAGCAATGAGCCCATCCGTTGCAACGGATCCAAAGTAGAATAATACATACTCACAAATTTGAAAGAAAACAATTTAGTTTTGATATACATATCACTAAAAATATCTTATGTTTCACTCCAAATATATTCTTTGGGCTATTTTGATGAGGTAAGGGAGGAATGTGGTTGGTTTCAAGATACTAAGGGGTTTTGTCTAAACTGGACCAGAGAAGTGGAAATTGTTGCAAAAGGCCACAACTTACATCACAACCATTAGATGCAGATCTAATGGTCCGAAATGGCGGATGGCAGACACACCATCATCACCAACTGAGTCTTTTATAGGAGTAAGTAATATAGGAGTAGGAGTAGAGAAAAAACTGAGTTGGTGATGATGTTGTGCATGCCATCTTATAGTATAGACCAAGCAATCTATGACAATTTTACAAAAGATACCCGCACCTCTCTCCACATTTACAACTAAGGCCTTGCCTCGTTCATCCTTATCTCCCACAACCTCATTGCTGAGCAATTAAAAAAGGAAGTCTCTGCAACAATCTGGCATGGTGGCCGCTGCCGGCGCCGTCCATCCCCATGCCTCCGCCCAGTCCGACCACCAGTACCTACCACGCCCCACTCCTCCTCACCTTATCTATCATCTTTCTCGAGATATCATTTTTTCGATGAAATGGTCGAGATACCATGTTTCTGATAAAATTCTCGAGATATCATTAGTTTTAACACATGTGATTACTCCTGCATGGGTCAATCACAAAAGGTGTTTTGTAAAAAAATGCATCTTGATGTTCCGTGCAATGCACGTGCATCTTACTAGTTTTTTGCGTATAATTCCAAACACCACATAGACACGGTCTTTGACCAATTTACAACTATGTTAGTATCATTGTTAGTGGTCAGACGGTGCAAGTTATAACCCCGCATGTTTGAACCTTTCTTTAGTAATGATATCTGGAGATTGTTCACCACGAGCTCAATCATGGCGAATCCCATGTAACCGTCAGATTTCCATCCGACGGTGGCCTTTTTTTAAGCCATAGTATTTGACAAAACCTCCACCCTTACACACGTACTGTAACTGCGTCACGGGCATTTGCAACTTCCATGTCTACCAGCGAACATTTGCTGGGGATTGGAGTTAGCACCGATGGCGGTTCATAGTCGTTCCACGCTCGGCCATTGAAGTTTGTAACTATTTTATATTAGAATATGGTAATCCTCTGGTGCTAGTAGTAGAGAAGAGTCCTACTCCACTACTACTCAGCTCAAGCAAGTTAGGACATAGTAGTAGGTACTGTAGGGACTACCAGTATTGTGATCACTCAAGCAAGTTGGCTGGCATCGATATGACCCTACACATGTGTCTCATAAGTTAAGCGCCGTGCTGTAGTCATAATCACCTATCCACTTCCCGCAGCACATATTCGCTTCTCCATCCTTGTCCGCACATAATCGTCCAATCTTCCCCCCAGTAAGGTGCTTCCCCCTCTTCCGAAACCCAAGCACTAACAATGGCAGAACCGAGCAACATCCGCCGAAAGAGTGGCTGGAATTCGCTCCCCACAGAGGTAATCAAGCTCATTGTTTCGCATGTGGCCAATCTCAGTACCATGCCGCTCGCCGCGTGCTCGTCGGGGTTGTACCGTTTACTCAAAGCCCTTAGAACGGAGCTTTTTAAGCCAGCTCCTTGCTTGTTGATGCCGCCTGCTCTTCAGAAACAGCGTGTCATGCAGCATAACAACTGTAGGGTGGCGAGCATCAACCCTCTTGACTGTGATCCGATCCCCGTCACCCCCAACTACATTAACGGTATGTACTGGGTCGACATGAACACGTCTTGGATGGTGCTCGTCGACGGTGGCGGCGGCTGGATTCCCATGGAGGTCTACACCCGTGATTGATCCCCCTTCCTTCAATTAACACTACACTTCTTTGGCACCACAGCCCAGAATACTCGGACTCTTAAAATAGCCAACATGATACCAAGTTTGATTTGCTCAAGGTTGTAATCTGCCAAGTGCCCACAAGATCTATGAATTACAAATACTTCAGGCTAATTGCATTCTTCAACCGCGGTCTTGCCTATCTGACAGGTCACTACGGTAAGTGGATAAATTTGCACGCCCATCACAGGATTATACATCCTCCATGGTTCTCTGATGCCATTGAACACAAGGGCTTCATTTACGCTGTTGACTCCTTCTATGGTTGGACGTATTGCTGGCCTACTCCAGTCATCACTACAAATGGTTGTTACAGCAGTATGTTACTTTCCTATGATATCATGATCGCTTGCTTATATTACTGTCAACATTTACTGAAAAAATATTCATGCTCATAACATGTTGTTCTTAGGATTGACTACATTAAGAGCCCTTTTCTATTTGACTCCAACTTGATATGATGTTGTAGGCCGCCTAGTGTCCCTACCCTTCCTAATCCCAGAACCTTTCAAAGAAAAGAGGGCACGGTAGTTGCAGGTGGTTCCTGGCTTGATCAGAGGACGACAAACGATTGATGATCGTTCACGCGTACCGGATGTGTTGTTTCGCAGAATAAAATCATAGTCAGTGCAAGGTCTTTGAGCAGGATCCCAGCTTCTCTGGGCCTTCAAGAATTTTTGACTGGAGGCTGGTAAGTAGCCTTGGTGAACGCTCTCTGTTTCTCGGACTGAATTATCCGATTAACCAGGATATAACCGACGACAAGGATCATGATGGCAGCGTAGTTTCGTTTATCAGGCAAAATTGTGTGTACACAACATACCATGCGTCTGTGCATGCACCATACACTGATATGTGCTGCCACGCTCTACATCCCAAAGTAGGAGAGAGGGTCACAAGTATCAGACTTCGACCTGCTCGCTGGAGTTTCCCCCATCAGGCACCCGACTGGTTCAAGCCGTCAAGCAATCTCCATAGCTTAATAAATAGTAATGTTTAACTGAGCCAATTAGTTAGATGTGTATACTTGGTGTAGTAGGATCTTTATTTAGTTTGATGCATACACTTGTTCTTTTTTGGTAGCCCTTTTGTAATGATGGCTGATGTTTGGTTTGGAAGAGAGAGCTGCGTCTTTACTCTTCTGGCCTGCTTACTGCTTCTGTTGCACCCCCCAGCCCTGATTCTGCTGCTGCTGTTTTCAATGTACAATCAGTAGTATATTTCGTCTATTGGTTGAATGAATGTGTTGTTAGAACAACAAACACAAAGTTTTGGAAGTCGTTGCACGGTCCGATCCTTTAGTGCCCCGTACCGTACGTAGTGCATATTATTTTTCATACAGAACACATTTTCCACTTGTTGATAACATGCAGCTCACTGATGAAGGCCCAATAGAGGAGCCCATAATTAATTGGAAGGGCGGCTCTCACATGAATCCGGCTGAGGTACATGCTCATGGTCCCCTAAAGATAAATAAGTAAATAAATAAATAAAGTTAAATGCTCATGCACTAGTTCTTTAGATTCACGATTTAACAGGAGGATATTATTTCCTATGATAGTGTCATTACATTCAGTCGATATAATTCTTAGGCAAAGATAGCAACCAGTCTTCTTTCTCCCAGCATTTTCTTCTTGCAACCAGTGGACCCGTGCAAATCGTAGTCAACGCGTAAATAGTTCCGGTCCATTTTTATTTTTCAATAAGAATGTCCAACCGAGCCCAGCACATTGGCGACAACACTTTATCCTCCGCCTTGGTGCGCTCGCCGCAGCGCCGCCGTCCGGCCTTGTCAACATATTGAATCGGGAGAGGGCTTTAGTTGTGAGTATGACAGTACGGACCAACCAGTTCCACTCCCGAACACAAGCAAGCGCCTCTTTTACTACTCATATGCACCCCTCGTTTTTTACTCTAATCCACCCTGCTGATATCTGGCACCCACATCATTTTCAACGTATAGTCAATTAACGACAGAATTGCACAACTTTTTTATGAGGATTTGTTTGGAGGAGCAGGCTATAAAGTGGGTTGTGCGGTCTCTGTGGCCCGTCTAATAACATGACCAGCCCAGCAGTTTTTTCTTTGGGAAAATAGGAAGGCCACTATTTCTTTGTGAAGAATACCCAAGCTAGGGCTATTTGTTTTCTCCAACTTACTGGGCTGCAAATCCTTCAAGACGAGGAGGGATGCATTCCGACCTGGCCAAAGAGTACGGTGAGTATCTGTTAAAAGTAAATGGGAAATTCAGTTTCTTTTTTTGTTTTTGTTCTTCACTGATATTTTATATTTCATTGGATTTTAACATGACATCGTACTAATTTATTTTTAAATTTATTTTAGTATGGATACTAATTTTTTGGATTAAGAATATTTTGTTTCCCAGCAAAAATTTGCGAATTTTCAAAATTTCACACATTTTTAGTTCAATTTTTTAACCCTGCTACTGACCAGAAAATGGGCAGCAATTCCAATAATGGAAAATGGGCTGCAATAAATTCCATATGAATTCGAAAATGAGTAAAAATTATAAAAATAATAGCAAATGGGCTGTACGCGCTACAGATTTTGAGGCTGACTTGTTTACGCAAGACTTTGTCAGTCAACACACGATTCTAGTAGCAGTGACTATTGGATGTCCATCCAACGGCTGACGTGCTTCTTCAATCTGTGATCTTCTTGCTCCAGCCGCCTAAACCAGCGCCGGCGGGACTGCCTGCTCCCTCCTCTTGTGGCCCACTATCATGCCGCGCAGGCTTCACCGGCCCACCGTACTCCCTCCGCTGGCCTGGCCGCACGCAATAACCTGCCTTCTTATTACGCGAAAAAATGGTTCCTCCCACTGACATCTGGGGCCCACCGGTTCGGAGGCTGACCTGTGGGCCTTCTAAGTTGGCGTGTACGCAGGGCTTTGTCAACTTAGTCAACAAACAATTCTAGCAGCAGTGACCGTTGGATTTGAATCGAACGGTCCTGCTGCTTCTTCAATCGTTGCTCTTCTTGCACCAGCCGCCCAAACTAGCATCGGCGAGACCGCCTGCTCCTACCTCCAGTGGCCGGCTGTGCTACCATTGAGGCTTCACCGCCCCCTACTACTCCCACCACTGGCCAGGCCATGCGTCGACGGCAGGCTCACACCGTAGCCGAACCAGTGAATCCTCGCACTCCTCTCCACGTGGGCTTCCACTGCCGCGTCTTCCCTGGCTCCGCGTCGTCCCCTACCTAGGCCTCGCGGTCATCCACCGCCCTGGTGCTCTCGCCGCGGCGTGGTCAACGTGGTCAAGGAACGACATCCATCGGAAGAGTACAATACCTGGAGAGGCTGACAGCTGGGTCCATGGTCGCAACAAGGAAGTGCCTCCTTATCACGCGAAAAATAATGATTCCTCCACCTAACAGCAGGGACCCACCGAACGGGCCACCATATTTCCTGAAAAAAACGTTTCCCTCCTGACTGCTGGGACCCGCCAGCTACATGTTCACACGCAAGGAAGTGCATCCATATTACGGGAAAAAATGAATCTCCCCCTGACTGTTGGGACCCACCAGCTACATCTTCGCACGCAAGGAAGTGCCTCATAGTCGGGACCCACCTGGTCAAAGCGTACGTAGCATTGTCATTCTAGTCGCGAACGTGTATGTACATACTGGTCGAGGTAGAGGCGTGCACGTGTTGTTGTAGAGGCGCACATATGTCGTAGCAGAGGCGCGCACATAGCATGTACACGTACGTACAACCAGGGTGCAATAAAGAAAATATGGCCAGGTACGTTCATACAGGCGGGGTCTCGAACGCCTACTCGGGCATACGTACGGCCAAGGCTCATGTACATGGCTGGGTCGGAATGGAGAAACTGCGTCGTCGTCGTGTTCATGGGGAGGCAATGGAATGCGTCGTGTTCATCGAGAGGCAACAAAACATGTGTTGTTCATCAGGAGTCAACAGGGTTGGACGGAACAGCCGATGGAAACGAGGCCTGGCATACCGTAGAACAGAGGAAACGGCCTTGTGTTCGACCGGCAACAGTCGAAATGGGATCATGTTCATCGGGAAGAGTTTGGCATACCGCAAAACGGAGGAAACGGACTTCTCTTGGTCGAAACGGGGTCCTGTTGATCGGGAGGGGTGTGGCATACCGCAAAACGGAGGAAACGGACTTGTGTTGGAGCGCTACGGTCAAAACGGGGGTCCTGTTCATCGGGACGGGTGTGGCGTACTGCGAAACAGGACTCCATGGGATATTGTTCATCTCCACCATCGACCTCCTCCGGCCACCATGGGCTACTGTTCATCCATCATCGATCTCCTCCAGCCTCCACCTACGACTAATCATCCATAGGCTACTATTCATCCAGCCTCCACCGCACACTCCTCCACCAGCTACTATTTAACCAGCCCTCTCCACGGGGTCCTGTTCAACCACCCCTCCACGGGCCACTGTTCATTCTTCCCTCCACCGGCTACTATTCAACCAGCCCTCCCCGGGGTCGTCCTGTTCATCCAGCCCTCCATAGGGTCCTATTCATCCACCCCCAACCGGCTCGATCGATCGGGGTCCTGTTAATCTAGTGGCAACGGCCTCTACTACCATGGGGTCCTGTTCATCAAACCCCCACCGGGAACTGTTCATCCAACCCCCCCCCCCCCAACAGTGCTCACTTTTCATCCAGAGGAAGCATCGATCGGCTTCAATTAGCAGCAGTAGCGAAGGAATCACTCGGGTTCAGTTAACAGCAAGGGATCGATCGATCGCTCAGGTTCAGTAACGCATAGCCTGCAGTGCAATCGCTCAGGTTCAGTTAGAGCCCAACGCCTCGCTCGGGTTCAGTTAGAGCGCAACGCCTCACACACACGCGCGTACGTATGAGAGAAACGCGCATCTCTCGGCCCCGACTACCCACCTTAACTGGGAACTCCCTCGATATTTTCCTCGCCCTCGCTTCTACCACGGTTTTCCCGTCATGGACGGCCCAAAGAATGTCATGCAGCTGCGTCTCCGGCTCGCCCAGGATGAAAAGCCCATTTTCTGTCATGATTTTGTTGTCATAGAAGTAGGAGCCCACCACATCTATGATGATACCGGGTTTTGTCACAATTATCATCATAGAAGTGTCATAAGCATGACAAAAAAAAATTCGTTCGGCCCAAAGTTTCATGGATGTGTGTTATTTTGTAGTGATTAAGCTCGACGAGACCTTCAATGTTTGTACGGTACGCAATGACGACAAGCCTATTTTCGTAATTAAGCATGACTTCTGCTTCTTCAATGTGTAATTTCTGTTTTTTTACAATTCGACTAGTGAATCCCCTGCCATGCAAGACGTTATGTCTTGGAGAAGTTGGATTTCAAAGATCATGAGAATATGGAGACAAAGATAGTTCACCTCAGGACTCAACATTGTTACGCTTTTGCCGTAAAGCTATACAACGCGGTTACCTACTCCCATTTTGGTTGCTCGAATTGGATAGTACTATGCAAGGCGTATGATTTTTCAGGAGGGTATGCATGTCACCTTTGATCCTGGTGATCCTGAAGATGACATCGATGAAGATAATATCGACATTTGGGTCGATGTTGATACGCTTCCAGTTCTACCTCTATGTGAGTGTCTTGAACATATTTATTAAGTAATTTATAGTGTTTATTTAAAAATAGTTGACAACTTATTTCCATTCTTAAAGAATGTGCAGAAAGTAATAGACAAAACCTACTAAAGTTATGGGTCTGAACTTACTTGCGAGGAGGTAAATCATTTTTTTCATGGATTAATGATGTTGAGACTTTTAAGTCCAGTCATCATATCCCTCCAAGTTATGATCAATACGTGCCACTAGTCCACGTGTTGAGCTTCGGTAACATCCATCGAGATATCATGATAAGATTTTTCCTATTATATCAGTAGTGCATTTTTTGCATACATTCTTCTTAAGCTAAACTACATTTTGCTAAGTATGTTATTATGATGTTCTTCAACAGAAACTTCGGGCGAATTGTGTAGGTCGTCTTATGGAAATGATAGGTGACATGAACATTATTAGCTTACGGCCAAGTTGGCCTACTCTTCACCGCAGTGCATACAAGATTCGTCAAAGAGATGATGTCCTCACAATCAAAGACTGGATAAAAATTCTAAATCATAGCAGGGAATTACTTGGTGCAACATCAAGCGCACTCCACAAATGGGAGATAGGTTCATCTGTATGATCCATAATGGAGATTCAAGGGTTTACCTGTTTTATGTTATTTTACCTTCAAGAGAGTAGCAGATCTAAGGTAGTACGTACTGATCATGTGCTAAGAAGAATTAGCTAGTGTTGGTTATGACTATGATGATGATGATGAGTTGTTATCATGACGATGGTGATGAGTTATTTGCTACATTGTGGTAGAATGATGAGCTAGTTCCTATATCACTATGATGATGAGTAGTTATGATGATGATGATGATGATGATGATGATGTATGAGTTCTTATATGAATATGATGATGATGAGTTATTATATCATTGCATGGAACAAACTTGGATTAGATCCTACTAATCCATCTTTTGGTCACTTTGGATCCATCCACATGAATATCCTACTAATCCAACTTTTGGTCACTTTGGATCCATCCACATGAATCTAATCCATCACTACTGCATGATGCTACTGACGCGACACTACGATCAGAGACCCTTCGACGAAACTGTGTGCGATGCAATAATTGCAAACGGTGGTGTAAAAGAACCATAAAAAAAGGTGCAAAATGTTTGTGATGACGGACGCATCAAACACAGTTCGGATTTTAGTTGTGTGTGCGATGTAGGGCATATGGTTCAGTTCAATTAATTGTTAGCGATCAGAGGAACAAAATAAACGGGCAGCCAGATGAAGGTGTGTGAGATATACGGCATACGATTCACTTGGATTAACTGTTTGTGATTAGGAAACACAAAATAAATGGTCATGTAGATCAAAGGTGTGTGCGATATACGGCATGTGGTTCACTCGGATGAACGGTTTGCGTTGAGACATGAGAACAGAAATGGTTCAACTTAACAAGATGTGTGTGATATGCGGCAAACAGGTCTGTAGTCGGAAACGTGTGCGAAGAAAGATAAAAACACAGACGATTACTGCTAACAAGCCGGGTGTATTGTGAGCAAACGATTGCTGGTATACAATAGTGACTGATTGATGAAAACATCACCGGTGGGTTCCATTGTTTAGTCCGTGTGCGATGCGATTTTCTTTGTCCGCGCAATATCTGTGCTCTGTCTACAGAGCATCAACATATATACTTAAAAAGACAACATTGCATAACCAAATTAAGCATACAATTACACAAGTGACTACACACATAACATTTCCACACACCAAAGTAAGCAATTACATGCATACTAAAGTAGGAGACATGAGGATCTAATCATCTACTTGTCGTTGCGATGACGCTTGCCATTTCTCTGATTCCGGCTATATCCCTGGCCGTTTTGGGGAAGGAGGCACTTCCTCATGTCAATGATCCACATGTACATGTCGTAGCTCGTGTACGCCTCCTTGGCCGCATACACGACGTGAGCTTTGTCGAGTTTCTCCATCCAGACCGAGTGCCAGGCATGCTTGTCCTTGTTGCATGTATCCTTCATGTGTCTGTAGTAGGGGTCAATGATGGCCTCGGCAAGGTGAACCAGGGAGTCCTTATGCTCCTTGTTGCCCCAGATCTTGTATTGCCCCTGGATGTTGACAAGATTCTGGCAGGCAATGCCCGAATTCTTGAGCACCTTTACATCGTTGGTGATGTCCTCCATAGAGAACATGTAGTGGAGGCTATTGAGAAACCTAGCAAAACTCTCACATGGCCTTGTGGCCAGGCAGTAGTGGTAGACGAGGACGTGGTGGCGCACCCACATCTGGGCGACGGCGACCTTGGGACGAGACCCGACATGAGCGCGGGTGTACTCGAGGTTGAACCCGTCCACCTTGTACTTCTCCTCGGCAAGCAACAACTCCATGATGTGGATGGAGTGCTCCACCCAAACTGGGTCATTGGTGTACAGCACCGAGAGGTCCATGAACCTTCTATGGGTGTCCACCACGGCACGCATGGTGAACTGCTGCTCGTCGTCGGTAGCCGGTCGGAGCCCCATTGGAGCCGCGTAGGATACCCTCTAAGAATTTCTCGTGGTGGGTGTGCTTCTTGAATTGGTGGGGCGCGATCGAAAGGTTGGCTGCTGTAATTAATGGGGGCCGGCCGTCCTGTAAGCGTCACGTCTTGTCACGGCGTTCATAGCGGAGGATTCCAGTGCATGATTGACAACACCGTACCGCACGCGTGGGCTCGAAGAGGCGCCAAATATATCTTCGGTGAGCCTGTTCCCGCGCCACCACACAGTTTACCACGCAAGGTTCCAGCCCGGCTAGTTTGGCCACGCGGCGGCTAGAAGAGGGACAAACCGTGGGCGTTTATTGGCAAAAGGCTTTGTAAAAACGAAGTGTGTGGAATGACTTCGGTCATAAGTTTACCCGTGGGTGATAAGGTCAAAGTTACACATAAGGGTGATGATGGACACTTGAGTGCAATAATTATGCGCTCTACAAGGCACACGGTGGAAGAAACCAACTATGTGCAATAATGTCGAAGATCGTTGTCGAGTTAGCTATACAGATCGTGTGCTGTGAGATCGACAAGGTAAACAGATTCAAGAATGGTTAATAAAATCGAAGACCATTGCATATTAAGGTCAAAATAGTGCTACCAATATGCGAGTCTCATACGATGCCATTTCAATGATTGTACCACAAAAGCTCGAAATATTACAAGATTCAAATTCTAGAGTTATATGACTCAAATTCGAAGATTACAAGGTTTAAACTAGTATTAGAAATGAAATTCAGCTCATCGGCTGCAAGCGCTCGCACTGATCCGCTGAACATGGATATCAGAGAGGTTCAAACTAATATTACCACTTCTAAGTATGGTTTCGAAACCTCACAATTTTTGCAAAGGGGTCATCTACTGAGAACTCATGTATGGGGTTGACGCGATGACTTCCGATTACTCTCTCATCTGAAGGTGTAAAATGAAATTCAGTATTTTTTGAGCCTATTCCATTATGCCGCAGGCGCCAGCGCTAATCAACAAACCATTCTTTTTTGTGAAATAAATGTAGGGCAAACCTCATTTCCTTCAACACCCTTGCTCTAAGAACAAAGAACCTGGTGAATATATTCTCCGGTAAGGTCCCTTGGTAGGAGTTCAAAGTAATTTCTAAGAGATGCAGATCTAGACATTCGACGTGATTGTTATATTCTATCACATTATCCACCACTGGGCCTAATCTTATCTGCAAAAGAAGAAAACGAGTTAGTGCCTACATGCAGTTTTGAACATTACTACATGCCTATTTGGTTTGCAGGATTTGTAAAATGCACTAACTTGCCATCTTCGATCTGACATGATTAACATGGGCATTTGATTACATTCTAGAAAAATGTAGCCTTCTTCACAAGAGGTTGGAGTGGATGAAAAGATCCCTAAGAAAACTAGTATAGATGAATCCAAAGGAGAAATGCTTATTGATTGTAACCATATGGATCAAGCAACCAATATGGGGGGTGGAACATGTATGTATTGAAATCCTCCTAAAGAATCCTTTAGAAATCATAGTACATTTTCATTGTAAACTTGGAAAAAGGTGTCACAAATTTAACTCCCTTATGGTTAACATTTAACAGGAAAGGAACATCACCTCGATATATAGCTTCTCCAGGCACGGAAAGCATCTCAGAAAACTTGCTCCAGGTTGGGGCCGATAGATTCTAGTGCCAAGACCTTCATTGTACACAGTTTCGGGGTCAAGCTTGTCGGAATCATTTTCTGAATGACAGACGAACAAACATATTCAAAATTAGAAATAATGTTAATTTGTAGAAGGAGAGGTAGATGGCGGCTGTTGTACCTGAACGAGTGTGGATCCAATAACAAGTTCGGAGTATTTCACAGACGAGTAGCCCAGCACTGTCAATTTCGGCACAGAAATGACATTGATTCTTGTTGGACCTTCTTGATCAAAGTAATCTCTCAAGTGCAGGTGTGTCCTCAATGACCATACCATGCTACACATCTTGTGATGTCTCCCTGCCGCACCAGAAACACACATAAATAGTCCGGAGAGTCATGGAGGTGAAGTGGAAGGTACTCAACCCATTGATCGCCTAAAGATGAAGGTATTCAAGTCCAGTATAGCCACAGAGCAGGCGCTCCATGTCACCATCTGAGAGGCAGATGACGATGAGCTCGAGGTGCTTCAGTCATGGTAGAATAAGAGCGGGCATGTCATTAAGGGGGGATGGCAGTTCCTGAACTTGGCGACGCGCAGTGTGGGCGCGAGGCGGAGTGCGGACGTTGGCAGTGACTGCATATGCCCATCATCAAAAGTGAGCTCCTCGAGCTGATCTAGGGAAGGGGATTGGAACCAGCCGTCAAGCTTCGCTCGGACCTTGCTGTTGGAATGGAACTTGCCCATTCTAAGGCCTATGGTTGGGCCAAGGTGACTGCCGAGGATCTTGGAGAACGCATCCAAGCTTTTGCGACAGCCATGGCAGTGCTCGTGGGTGTCAATGAGGTTGAGAGGGCTGGACTACCATAGGGGGCGCCATCGCCGGGAAAGGACAGTTGTCCGCACCCCATATTTGATTGGGAGGAGGGAGATGATGGCTGTCAACATATCATCGGGGAGGCTGCTGATGAAGTCTAGGCCTGCTCGAGTTGCTTGCGGTTCTAGCTCGCCCTGCCTTCGCTTGTTGGCAGCCCCGTTCTCCACCTCCGAAGTCTCCTTGTCAGTGGCGCTTTATGATAGAAATGTGAGTATAGGGAATATTTAGTTAAAACGGGGCAATAGAAAAGTGTATTGGTAACTAGAAGTTATTAGGTGGGAATATAGTAAGAAAAGGGGATCACAGTTGGTTGCTTAAATACTACACAATTCATTTCATATTGCTGGGTAAGTCAACATGCAGAAAGTTGAAAAGAAAACTTACTTCGAACAAAGTCTGGACGGATGATTTTGTTGGGGAAGTTAGCATATATATCATGACCACGCCCTTTTATGTGTAGTGCAATTTTAGTGCCAGCTTTGAGTACATAAAACTTAGAAATGTCTTTCCAAAAGCCAGTGCCAAACTAGGAGTCACCATGTTCATCAAGTCTTACAGTAGCAACGATTGTAAATCCATGGTTTCTATTCAGTATGACATCCGTGCATTCTTGATCTATGTAAAGGGACAGATTGTGCACTACATAATCTGATGCACTGCAGAAAATGGTAGGATTGTGAAAGAAAATATGGTAACATGCAAATATGGGCCCAAATTGAAAGAACTGTACAACGGTTTAAATCAAAGGACAAAAATCTATAATTAAACAGATAGGGTAAACGTGATGTCATGGAATTATGAGAGTAATCAAAAGAACAATACATCATTAATTTACTTAATAAAGAAAGAAGAGGGGGAAAATCCCCTTTGAAGTATATGGTGCATGTGGCACCTTCTATCGAAATGTAGCAATATTTAGAATATGTTCAGGAAAGTAGGCCATGCCAACCGATTTAGGGTGAGATTGAACATATCGCGTGCGTCCTCAAGTTGTCTGGTACGGTGATGGAATCTCTGGCGGAGGTCGCAAAGTCCTGATGTGTCGGCGCACTGTACATTCTATGAGTGAAAGAAAACCCTCACAACAACTCGAATTAAAATGAATTCACGGTGATTTCCGCTGGGAGATTAAAGGAGGAAGATAAACTGGGATAAGAGATCAGATAATATAGCATTAAATGATTTACCTTGTCGTCCATGAGAAAGAACCCTCAGTACGGCAGATTCCCCAACCGAGCGGAGCTGGGTCGACCACAGCGTCGAGAAAGTCGATGGCGATAGGCGGCGGCAAGCAGAAGTGACGAAATGCGGTGGGCTTTGCTGGCTGCCTGGCGTCGGCGGCAGGCATCGAGCTAAGTGTTTTAGCCACAATAGGCGATGCCATGGCATAGACGCGAAGGAGCTTGTGTAGGTGTGAATGGGGGCCGGAGCGGGTGGCGGGCGGGGTGAGGGTTTTTGTGACGTGGGGATGGTGAGGGTTTTCTTTTGTCGTTTTTGAATTGGGTGGTAAGGGTTTTCTGTCCCACAAAGAATTTTGGAGGCGACGGTTTGCTAGAGCGAACCGTGTGTGATTGACGCAACAGGTGTGTGATTGACGTACTAACTCCGCCCTAGTTTATTGGTCCCCCTTTGTAATTTTGACCAAATTTTGACCAAATATTTAACTAAGAAATGTTTATGCATGTCACCAAAAATTATATCATTGAACACTATGCTCAAATACCCATCCAACGATATATTTTTTGCTGACCTGCACTAATATTTTGTCACTGAAACCTTTGGTCAAAATTTAACACAAATTACAAAGGGGACCAATAAACCAAGATGGAGGTAGATTCCATCAACCGAACTGGTTGCATCCATATCCCATGGTTAGACATAAGTAAACATAGATTAAACATACTCAAACATAGATAATAAGCGTACACGTACATAAGCATAGTTCAACCATAAGTACATAGTTCAACTGTCATTAGGCATACTCAAGCGTACATAGTTCGATCCATCCCACATCTCATCTCACATGCCAGCACGATCCTGAAGCTTCTCTAGGTACTCGGTGTACGCGCAGTGCACCACCCTGCGAGAATACTTCTTCTTCAAGGAGCCAACGGCCCGTCCTCTTGCATGCGCCAGAACACTTAGATACGCGTCATGAAGCTTGTGGTTGCAAAATGGGCATCGATAGCCGCCGTTCCAGGTCTAATACGCCTGTTGTGCATTCTCGCATAAAGCTCCCTCAGGTCGACGATGTCAGGGTGCAGCGATAACTCGTCGGTGGTGATGGCAACCTCTGTCCCCATCTCCATGCCGTGCCCCGGTGCTTTAGGAGCCCTGACATCGCCATTCCCTCCGATGGGGCGCTTCGGTGGCATCCTCATACACTGATGGCTTTGAGGACTGAGAGCGGCGTTGAGGATGCAAGCGAAGACAGAGGATTGTGTGTGGGGGGGGGGAGGATGGGGTGGTGGCCGCTCGGGCGCTCCATTAATATGGAGTAGTGGGAGAGAGGTGGGCGGCGGTCAAACCGATGGCTCGCCTACCTGGTGAGCCTGCGCACTGAACTGTTGGCATGCCTACCAAAGTTTCACACAGCTACTTGCATGCCTCCCGATGACACTGCGCAGCGAACACGCCTCCATCAATTCACACACCTGCACGCATGCCTCCCCGTCTTACTGCGCGGCGGACTGCTCGCATGTGTCCCGTCAACTCATGCCTGCTCGAACGACACACGGGTCGCGCGGCGGCACGTATATTGTTTTTATATTTGGATGATTAATGCTGCCGTTTTATTGCTTAACGAAGCATGGCACATATCCATTGTTGGTCTAACGCTCACGGTTTGAATAAATAATTTGTTTGGGATATTGGTTCCCAATTATTAATAATCTTTCGTTTGTAATTAGATAAAGATTACATCAAATGTGGTCTCAAATTTGACAAAAAAAAGTACAATGCCTCTTTGTATTGGTGTCCATATGAAAACACGATAAGTTTCATGAACTTCAAATAAGTTTTGGATGTACTAGAATTTAAAAATCAAGATTCTCAATGTTTGAAATTTGTTGCACGGGGAGTAAACATGCACCAAGTGAGACACATGTGTTTTTGTAATCCATTTAGGTGCACTGTCACGTGTGCATGTAGTTCAAATTTGATTTTTGCACATAATACCCATAGAAAATCAATCAATTAATGTACTAAAACGTCTTAATGGTCTATGTGATTTTTTTCGAAATTAATACATCCCTCCTTTGGTAACATATGTTCACATGGGATAATTAATTTAACATGCATCATAGTTGCGGTGGATTCGCGGTGTGTGTGTGGGTGTGTGCATCTGGGGGTGGCGGGTGGCTCGCAGTACACTACGAGTTTTGAGCCACCGTGTGGGTTGGCCATTTTGTTAGGCAGGCCAGTGCAACATCAGAGTCGTGAATCATTATTTAAAACATTACACAACCCTTTCATACATACATGTTTCGGCCACATGTAGTCGATGGTTGTCCTACACGACACTCGATACTCGCATGTGATGCTTTCTGTGGGCCCACGAGGTCATCGTCCATTACTTTGATGAACAGCCGGCAATGAGGTTAATTTGTGTTATGGTGGTATATAGTACACGTCGAAGAGGTGGGAGGGGACTAGCATATATACTATACATACGCGTCCGTGAACAAGTACACCTCGCTCAGTGTCGGGACATTTTGGTTTCCGAGGCATGTGCCACATCAAAATTGTGAAATTGGCTATTCAAACATCACACAACACCTCTTTGGGCCACATGCATGCAAGTGGTGGTTATCCTAGCTAGTACACTCACGTGTGACGCTTCCATCGGTGGGCCCACGAGGCCATCGTCGATGCATGCATGCATCACTTTGACCTACATCGGGAGAGGTTAATTAATTTCACCATCGATGAGGATTCTTTTGGGTTGTACATATTACGGCAGGAGCATATAGTATGCGGTGAAAAGGGGGGAAGGGGACCATCATATGTAGTACGCTTCATGAACCTCGCTCTGTGTGGGTGCATGGTTTACGGTTTTTGAGGCATGTGGCACATCAAAGTTGTGCATTTTTGGGTATTCAACATATATATGTTTGGCCCACATGCAAAGCAGTGGTGGTTGTCCTCTTGCACCCAATTAAGCAGCTATTAACGATATCAATGCTTTCCATCTGTGGGCCCACTTGGTCCATCACTACTTTTTTCCTGACAACAAGAGAGGTTAATTTGACTTAGGAGGGGATTATTATTTTTGCTTGTAATACGGTATATATATATAGGTCATGCTCTGGGATGACATGCATGAAACAGTTTGAGCACACACACCTGCATGTGTACGCATGAATACCTCCCATCGAGTCGAAGTGGCTAGTACAACGACACGTCATGAACCGATCTCGCTTTGTGTGGGGAGCTAGTGTACGATTTTTGACGCTCGCGCCACATCAATGCTGTGAAATGGTATTCAAACATGCATGCACGCATCACCTCCATGCATATGCATGTAGCGGTTGCCTTCAAATGGTAGACTCCCTCACGTGGTTATTGGCGACAAGCCTATATATTCGTGGGCCCGCGTGGACATCCATGATCACCTTGACCAACAACAAGATAGGTTACCATGGAAGATTCTTCATTTGGTTCATTTTATCATAGTATAGGTCATGGTGAGATTCAGACCTTAAGTTTGAGCACATATACTATGCACGCATGCATGCATGAATCCCCGTCATTGGCTTGAAGTGTGGTGTAAAATACATATGCATAGTCAACCTAACCCTCACTCAATGTGGGGATTTCTAGTTCAAAATCACGGTGCCACATCGAAGTTGTTCCATTGTTACTCAAAAACACACCTCTCCATCCATAAGTTTGGTCCACACACATGCAGTGGTTGCCTTCGAGGACTAGCTACTTGCGTGATTATTGGTGAGCTAGCCCATCTCCGGGGTCGCATGGACGGCCATCACTTTGACCAACAACAAGAGAGAGGTTGTACGACCAAGGTGGATTATTCTTGGTCCATTTTACGATCCATGTTGGTGAGATATGCCTCTCTGGCCCATCGATTGAAAGTGTGTGTGTGGGGGGGGTGCTACTTTGCACTTTGTTAGGTGAACCTCGGCTAGGGGGCATGCATTCATAGCTTAGGATTCCCTTTGTGGCGACACGAGGAGGGATTCTAGCTACTTCACACTTTGCTAGGTGAACCTCGATTGGGGGCGAGGCATGCATTCATAGCTTAGGATTCCCTTCGTGCCGACCCGAGGGAGGGGGCCTGCTAGCTACTTCGCACTTTGCAAGGGTGAAACTCGGTTGGGGGGGCATGCATTCATAGCTTAGGATTCCCTTCATGTTGACACGAGGGAGGAGGGGGGCTGCTAGCTCCTTCGCACTTTGCTAGGTGAACCTCGGTTGGGGGGGAGGGGCATGCATTCATAGCTTAGGATTCCCTTCATGCCGACACAAGGGGGGTAGGGGCAAGAAATACCATGCGCTTCACGAGATAGGTGCCACATCGAAGTTGCATTTGGTATTTGAAAATCAAACCACCCTTTTCATACATAAATTTGGTCCACATGCAAGTGTGTTCGTGTTCTGACCCTCTCCCGCATCATTTTTCGCCAAATTTATGAACATTAGACAAGTCGGATGACGCAACAGACACGGTTCACTCAAACTAACTATGTGCCACGATGGTGCCCCTGTCACGCACACATTCGCACAATACATTGGGCTCCACGAGGCTCCCCCTCTCAAAAATATCTGCCTGCCTCGAGGGTTTTTCTATTTCATAACACACAGTTGTTATCTACGGACCGTGTGCAATGTTTCTTGTTCCTAATCCTGCCTGCATCCCTAGAAAATATCTGCCCGCCTCGAGGGTTTTTCTGTTTCATAACACATGGTTGTTATCTTCGGACCGTGTGCGGTGCACTATCATCAAAATTTTCAATAGCCCCGGCACTTCACTCCCATGTTTGACCCCCGCATAGTAAAATTTGCAGTACCCGCGTCATTTCCTCAAACACCCCCTCCCCCCCACACACACACCCACACACACACACACCAAAACCTCCTCGGGCGTGCGCACACACGCACACCCCTCCCTCGCTCGAAACCCTAGCAAGGTCCCCGAATCCGTTGCCGCCGCCGCCGCAAGGTCTCCATTGTCAACATATGCCGGTTTGCCCGTGCAGCTTACCCACCGATCTCCATAACCAGGCCGCCCTAAGTTTCTTACATGACGCCTGCCAAACACCCCATTTCCCACAGATCCCCATCCCCCACTCTAGAGCGTCGCAGCCTAAGCCCGGCTACGCTTCCCGTGGAGCTCGAGGAGCGACTGGCCCAAAAGAGGTGTATCACGGTCTCTTCGCCCAACATCGCCGAGGAAGATGGCGAGCATTACTGGTGGCAGGCACTCAAGCAGTGGGCTAGAGTATGCGGGCATGTCTCGGCCGCCGGCTACGACATCGAGGTCATCGGTAGCGACGGCCAGGCGGGCCATGTCACAGGTTAAGTGGCCCACCCACAACCCCTTGGGTTCAACTACCGTCGATCTCATCCATGGCCCCACCACTGATCTCCTCTGGCTCGCTGTCAACAATTTGCCATCCTACATCGTCATCGAAACCCTTTTGTCATTTCTGAAGGACACGTTCTGCGATGCTGGCTTGGGATCCACAGCTTCCAAGTCAGACCTCATAGACGGCGACCACGAGGAGGGCACCCTCTCCGGCTCTTCCAAGGGGAAAGAGCCCATCTGCTCTTCCAAGGGGAAAGCGCTCGTCTGTGACATCAGGGAGGGCACCCTACAGCCGTGCTCGGAGCTCATCTGCGACAACATGGAGCGCATCCAGGGTCCATGCTCTTCCCACGGGAACGAGCCCATCCGTGACAAGTGAGGAAACCCATGATTTGTTTTGTCATGCCTCTTCACAAGGGGAAATCTATGATTTGTTTTGTCTTGTCCCTTTTGTAGTGTAGTGAGAATATGTCCACTTTTAATTGCTATATCTAGTTGTTTGCAGTATGCCTTGTTTATTACAGTTGTTCACAATGTGATGCTCTATATGTGCAATTATTTACTGTGCCGTACATTTCATCAGTCCAGTTTTAAACATGCTGATAGGAATGCATATATTTGCTTGCTGTTAAGCCTATTATAGCTAGCATATGCCTCTTTTAAAGTTTTTTGATTGTTCGGTTGTTTGTAGTTAGCGTATGTCCCGTTTCAAATGCTATCTTTGGTTGTTCGTAGTATGCCTTGTGTATTCCAGTTATTCACAACGTGATGTTCTATATGTGCAAGTATGAATTGTGCAGTTCAATTTCATCAGTACCAGTTTCAACAATACCATTATGAATGACTACATTTGGTTGCTGCATCTTGTAGTTAACACGCCTTTCCATTTTTATTTAATAATAACCAGTGTACTTAGACCGGCACGATACCAGTTTGAATGACTATGTTTGCTTGTTGTTAAATGTTAGGCATGTTGCAGTTAGCACACCTTTCCAATTGTTTAGCTTTATTAGCGTGCTTAAACCCGCACACTGAAGCTATCTTTTGGAGATTATTTTGTGTGCCATGGATAATTTTGGTTTATGTTTAGCCTGTTGTGCTTAACATTCTTCTCGATGTACCTACACAAGACAATTTTGGGAACGACTGCTGTTTTCCATCGAGGTTAGTTTCATCCCATGGCTTATATCTGCTAATTGTTCAAGATATCGGTAGCTGGTACCATATAGGCTGGCGGCTGATAAGGGACTAACCAGTGAATCAGACTTTTAACTGAATATATCTGCAACCCATTTATCGTTAGGTTAACTAGGGCCATATGTAATATATCTGAGGCTACATAGCAACATGCACTGTGCTTAATGTATAAATATGCAATCCTAGGCAACATAGCAACAAGGAAGAGTGTTACATTAATGTTCTAATGATGTCTAGATATACATAAAACTAACTCTGTTTGGATACTCAATTTAGCTAGAGGATAGAGTTAGTTTGTAGCTCATTACTAACCCTGAACTAACTCCATCCAAAGAGTTGTTTGGATGGCAGGGTTAGATTGACAATAAATGCACTAGGAGAACTAGCTCCAATCAGCACCTCTTGGGTTGGATAGTTTTTTTGGGTGGGTTATAGATGCAACTAGCCCAAACTAGCCCTCATGTTTAGATATACCACTACAAAAAAAGACACATCCGTGACATTTTGGGCCGAACGAAAAAAATTCTGGCATACTTATGACACTTCTATGACGATAATTGTGACAAAACCCAGTATCATCATAGATGTGGTGGGCTCCTACTTCTATGACAAAAAATCATGACAGAAAATGGGCTTTTCATCCTGGGCGGGCCGGAGACACAGCTGCATGACATTCTTTGGGCCGTCCATGACGGAGAAAACCATGGTAGAAGCGAGGGCAAGGAAAATATCGGGGAAGTTCCCGGTTACGATGGGTGGACGGGGCCGAGCTTTGCGCGTTTCTCTCGTACATACGCGTGTGTGTGTGAGGCGTTGCGCTCTAACTAAACCCGAGCGAGGCGTTGGGCTCTAACTGAACCAGGGTGATTGCACTGCAGGCTACGCGTTACTGAACCCGAGCGATCGAGTGATCCCTTGCTCTTAACTGAACCCGAGTGATTCCTTCGCTACTGCTGCTAACTAAAGTCGATCGAACACTGCTGCCTCCTTCCCTGGATGAACAGTGAGCGTTGTTAAGGGGGTTTGGATGAACAGTTCCCGGTGGGGGGTTGGATGAACAGGAACCCATGGTAGTAGAGGCCGTTGCCGCTGGATGGACAGTACCCCGATCGATCGAGCCGGTGGATGAACAGGAACCCGTGGTAGTAGAGGCCGTTGCCGCTGGATGAACAATACCCCGATCGATCGAGCCGGTGGATGAACAGGACCCCATGGAGGGCTGGATGAACAGGACCCCGTGGAGGGCTGGTTGAACAGTAGCCGGTGGAGGGTGGTTGAACAGTAGCCGGTGGAGGGCTAGATGAATAGTAGCCCGTGGAGGGGTGGTTGAACAGGACCCCCATGGAGAGGGCTGGTTGATCAGTAGCCGGTGGAGGAGTGCGCGGTGGAGGCTGGATTAACAGGAGCCCATGGATGAACAGTCGCAGGTCGAGGCTGGAGGAGGTCGACGGTGGATGAACATTAGCCGTGGAGGCAGTCGACGGTGGAGATGAACAGTATCCCGTGGAGTCCCGTTTTGCGGTATGCCACACCCCTCCCAATGAACATGACCCCCGTTTCGACCGTAGCGCTCGAACACAAGTTCGTTTCCTCCGTTTTGCGGTACGCCACACCCGTCCCGACCAATAGGACCCCGTTTCTACCATAGGAGGTCCGTTTCCTCCGTTTTGCGGTACGCCAGACCCCTCCCGATGAACAGGATCCTGTTTCAACCGTGGCCAGTCGAACACAAGGCCGTTTCCTCCATTCTGCGGTACGCCAGGCCTCGTTTCCATCGCATGTTCCGTCTAAGATGGTTGGCTCCCGATGAACAGCATGCGTTCCATTGCCTCCCGATGAACACGACACATTCCGTTGCCTCCCCATGAACTCGACTACGACGCAGTTTCTCTGTTCCGACCCAGCCACAACCATGTACACGAGCCCAATTTATTTTCTTGCACCCCGACCCAGCCACATTCCGTTGCCTCCCCACGAACACGTATGCGCGAGTAGGCGTTCGAGACCCCGCTCGTATGTATGTATGTGGTCGTATTTACTTTCTTTCACCCCGGCCATTGTACGTACGTGTACATGGTACGTGCACGCCTCTACTACGACATGTGCGTGCCTCTACTATGACATGTGCCCTTCCTTGCACTGCCAAGGTTCATCGCTGCAGCCAGCAGACAGACCGATCGTATGTACGTACACGTTCACGACGAGAATGACAACGCTACGTACGCTTCGACCAGGTGGGTCCCGACTGTCAGGCACTTCCTTGCGTGCGAAGATGTAGTTGGCGGGTCCCAGTAGTCAATGGTTGAAAACATTATTTTTCAGGGTAAAAAGGATGCTGTTGCATGCATGCGTCCAATGTCATGGTGCATCCCCACTGTCAGCCTCTCACGTATAGTCATCTTCCAATGACTCTCGGTTGTTGACCATGTTGTCCACGCCGTTCCGAGCACACCAAGGCCGGTGGACGACGGCGAGGCCCCAGACTGGAACGACCCGGAGATGGGGAAGAAGCGGCTGTGAAGTCACAGATGGAGAGGAGTGGGAAACTTGACTGGTTCGGGTCTGCGGCAGCACTGCCGCGGTGCCGCCCACGGGAGACAGAAGCAAGAACAGAGGTTGAAGAAGGAACACGGTTGTTGGATTAACATCCAACGGTCTAGCTGCTAGAATCATTTGTTGATTAAGTTGACAAAGCCCTGCGTACACGTCTACTTAGTAGGCCCACAAGTCAGCCACCTAATTTGACGGGTCCCAACTATCAACGGGAGGAATAATTTTTTCGCATAACAAGGAGGCACTTCATTCCGTACGAAGATACAACTAGTAGGTCCCAGTTGTCAGGGGGAGGAAACATTTTTTAAGCTTTATAAGGAGGAACTTTCCTTGCGTGCGACCATGGACCTTGTGGGTTCCAGTCGTCAGGCTCTCCACGTACAGTCCTCTTCCGACTACTCTCGTTTGTTGACCACGCCGCACCAAGCGCACCGAGGTGGTGGACGATGGCGAGGCCCCGGACAGGAATGACCCAGAGATGGGAAAACATGACAGTGGAGTCGTAGATTGAGACGAGGAGAAGGGTTATAACTGGTTCTGGTGCGGCGTGGGGCTGCAGTCGGTGGAGAATAACAGGAGGTGTGGAGGGGTGGAGGGATAGCCTGGCCGGTGGTGGGGTGCTTCGCAGCGATGCGTGCTAAGCAGAGCTGCTAGCCGCCGGAGGCCGGACCAGGCGGTCCCGGCGATGCTGGAGGAAGCAGACGAGAGATTGAAGGCGCATAACGGCCGTCGGATATAAATCCAATGGATGTGGATGTCATAATCATTTGTTGACCAAGTTGACAACGCCCTGCGTAGGCTTCTATCTATTGGCCCACATGTCAGCCTGCACAAATGTGGCATATATTTAACCCATGTTTTGTCCATTTGCTGGGCTGGGTGAACAAATAATTTCGCGTCAATGCGGCCCATTTAGATTTTCTAAGAAATCCCAGCCCATTTGCACTTTCTTGAAATACACGAATTAGCTGGGCTCGTTCTATATATAATGTTAGGTTAGAAGGAGCAATTAATATCAAAAAATAAACTGGAGTGACACATTTATATATATATAATTAACAAATTAGCGAGTTATTGCTCAAAATAAAAATGAGCGCGTTATTATTACATTGGTCCTTAAAATCTTCTCAAGCTTTTGTACGCAATCACCAAGATTTTCCTTACCCATGAGTCAAAAACAACCAGGATTTTCCTTCCCAACTTCTGTTAAACATTTACGTTTATAAGTTAATAACACGTGGGATCTTTTTATAATGTATATATAAGTCTCCATAAAATATACGATAATAGTAATAATATAAATATATATATAATGTGGTTAGAAGGGAAAACATAAATTAGAGACAGCATTATTATTCTTATATATAGATAAATAGAACAGAGATCTGCATTTTACTAAGAAAAATACATTGGACTGCCGATCCTTAAGAAAAAGCCCGTAGGCCGGTATGGACCTCAAAAAATAAGTTCAAACCACTATCTCCGTATGTCGTAGGCTACACATGTTAAAAAACAAAACCTAGGCCTAGCTGATACTTGTTCGCCCTCTGGAAAAAATGATACCAGCTAGATCCCCGAGCGAACTGGATTAAAGAGGGGGCCGGCGGTGCGACTGAAGAAGCACATCAGGAGCGATTTGTTTCTTTAGTGGATGGCTCTCGATGGCGTTTTTTTACCTGCTTCTGCACCATACAACTTGTATTTTTAGCCTCCCAGTCCGTTGTGGACCAGCAACCCATTTGCTGGGCGGGCCAACCTTCAGAAACCAGCACTCTGTTTTTCATCAAGCCCCAAAAACAACATAGTACTATGTTTGTTTCAAGGCCGAAAATGTTACGACAGGGGTTGAGCGGGGGAGGGGGGAAGACAAAGCAAAAAGACTAAAAAGAGTTGATGCGCCATTGCTACCCTAACAAAGCAGGTGCAATTCTTCTCGGGAAGAAGGTGTGCCGTTGACACCCACACGTCACAAATCCCATAGTAGGCATACTAACAAGTTCACACACAAGTACAACAGAAAAGGTAAACATTCGTATCAAACTTGGGTTCACAGGACACGTTCAGATTCGTAGCCAACATTCACAACCAACAACTCAAAAGATTCATATATACAGAAGTTCAGCATGTCTATGCATCCAAATGATTGATAGATCACACGGCAATATTCATTGATAATTCACAAAAAGATTCAAATATACACATGTTCAGTATGTTTATGCATCCAAATGATTGAGATCACAGCAAATATCATCCATGGATGAACTTTAATTACCTACGGTACAGACTGGTAAATGGTGTTCAGCCAGAGGTACTTCTTGCTAAAATTAATGCTTGTACGAGTAAACTTTCGAGTACGTAAGAGGCAGCACAGACAATCTGAACTTTGCTTGTAGGTTTATCCTCAAATAGTGGCCTCGTGTCGAGGGAGGTTTTAGCAACTTGGCCATTACTTTCATCCAACTAGTTTACTGGCTCATCTTGGTCCTGTAGCTCGCCAAAATTCTACCTTGTAGACAAGAAAGGATGCGGTTGAGAAAATGAACCACCCAAAAATTTTGTGCAATTCAACTGAAATGGAGCATCCCTGGCGTGCAGACTGATTAAGTGCTAGATGAATATGCGCGTCAACCAACTTGTCTGGAATCTTTAGACTCCATTGCATACAGTTCGCTACCATATGTGCCTATAACCAAAACGCACAAGTTGGGACCAAAGACTGGACAGTGTTTCTTTGGGCTATGTGCCAAGCAATATTTTTGGCGTTCACTCTCCTAATACTTGGAGTTTGAAAACTGGTTGACTCCGGTTGATACTCGAATGAATATAGGCACTTCTTCTTGTCAACATCGATGCTTGTCTGAGTGAACTTTGGAGTACATAGCAACAGCATAAGTATATGTCCATCTGATATTTTTGTGCAGTTCTACTAAAATCACCCAATGTAATGATTTGCCTGTGAGTTTAGGCTCCAAGTTACTCCTTTATGAAATCGGCAAACAGTAGCACAATATCAAATTACCAATACATATGACAAGCACAATAATCAGGATAAAGACCAGTAGCAACCTGTGTGAGGTAGCATATCAATTACTATTTCCTTTGACTGGAAGGTGAGGTAAGCCAAGCGACTGATAGCACAGGAAAAATGCAAGCCGAGATTAGCGACTGACAGGAAAGGAAGGAAGCTGTCGAGGCAATGAAGCACCCAAAGATTTTGTGCAGTTCCACCAAAATCGAGCATCCCTGTTGGCACATATATTGAGAGAGTGAGATTACTGTAATAGTGGGACTAGTTGATGAAACATACACTAACAAATAGAAGCACCCTCATTATCTTAATGGGTAAAGTTAGCAACATAGTTGTCTTGCTTAAAGAGAGGTATTTGTTTATTTAATCAGTGCCAATTAGCTCAACACTCAAAGCATTGTCATGTATCATTCGTTGCAAAACATTAGCGTGCAAAGATAGAGGAGTTTCTCATGACAGTAGCACGATATAAATAGAGATGAAAACAAACTAATATAGATGAAGGCCATAGGCCGATACCAACCTGAGCAAAAAAGCTTATTCATGTATTCCCAGAAGAGATGATAAAGCACTCACTAGAATCACTCAATAGTATATATTTTTGTGCCCTTCAAATGTCTGGTTGAAATCTCTCTTGTTTACCAGTGCTGAGATTATATCAAAATATTATCAAGAACTTCCAGCAGAGTTAAAGCACTGGCTGGGATACAGTTCATTGTATTGTCTTGTGTACTTCCACTAAAATGTATGATTGGCACAACATGATCCTTGTTTGCATAAGTAGGAACAAGGTGAAACCTTCATTAGCTTACTGAGGAAGGATAGAAAGACATTAGCATATTACTCTAACAGTAGCATCAAATTCGTCATGGAAAATACGCAGAACTGGAACGGCTCCCTGGAGGATCATCTCACATGTAAGGTAGACATTGTCGGAGCCCTTGAATGGCCTCGACTCAGGCCTCGGCTTCAGCAATATCACCTTGGCACTGTTTCTTCTTCTTCTTCTTCCTCTTCATGCTCCGTTTCTCTTTCTCCTCGCCAGTTGGTGAAACCAAGTACATGATTGGCCTTCTATAGAATTGGTTTTGTCAGTGAGGGAGTACAAGTGTACTAGTAAAGAATAGCATTATTTCCTCATGGCAGTCGCAAAATAGAGATGAACGCATGCATTAAATATCATTCTTACCTAAATGAAGGTAATGATGCTAGTATGGATGATGAGGATTGGAACACAGATCTCCCTTTGTGCAGTTCCACCAAAATGAACCAACTGTTCCATTCTAACATTCTAGTTAAACAACACAAAAGTCTCATCTTTTAAGAAGTGTTTTGTGCAGTGCACCAAAAGGTCACAACATCAACCAGGTGAAATGGATATCCGTGTTTGCACAAATAGCTACAGAGGAAACAGTCAGAGTCACAAACAATTACAGGCAAAAACATTGGGCTAAACTTGTCATAGCTTATAACAGTGGCATGGCTTCATTTTACCAGGGGCATTAGATTAATAACAGCTAAATATTTGGTATAAGGGCATGGAATAGTGGGTGCACCAGCAGTCCAGCACCATGTACCTAAACCAGGGCATAAAGTGGTGATTCAGAGTTTGTTTCCCCGAGAAACAAACATCCAAGAAACATATCTGGGTTGGTCCCATTTTTGTTCACTCTAGCCACCTACTCCTATGTTTTTTGGGAAATGAAGGCGTGCCCCAGCCTCTGCATCATAATGATGCATGCAACCATCTTATGTGTGGATAGCAAATCTAGTCCTGGTCATACCACTGTGTACAGTGTTTCCCCTATATCTCCCTTTTCGACCAAGACACCGGTTGGATGACCAGTCTGTACTACTTTCACCCACCCCCACTAATCTAGTCCTGGTCATATCCTTCCTGTTTGTACCAAGTCCGATGCACATACTAAATTCCCCCACCCCCACTTTATTTCTTGTTTGAACCAAGTACAAGATTCAACTCCATGAAGTACCTTTACCACTAACAATAGAAGAAAAAAATAGGTGATGTTGGACCATCCGATCGAGAGTGACATAGCAACCTGGGGAAGTAGAGCTATGGCGGTTTCGAAGGAAGATATACCTGAAGGTCGTCGGGATGTGGATAGGTGGGCGATGGGAGGCCGGATCCGCCCATACTAGGGGAACGACGAAGGGATCGGAGGACCTCCCGTGCCGGCGCTCGGCCAGAGATAATGGTGCGGCCGGCAGTGGGTCTCCTCCCTCACTGTCGACGACGGCCTAAACGCTGCCCCTCCTCCCCTTCACCGGCGGAGGGGGATACGTCCGGATCTGTAACCAGCGGTGAGGATAGAAAGACAGTGTTTTTTGAAGGGAGAAAGACAGTGTTACCACCACTATGTTGTTTAGATCTAGAGAGGATGAGAGTGTGTGAATAGAGCAACCCTAGCAAGCAAGCGCGGAGGCTTCGACCTATATATACGTAGTGGGGTAGTTTTCCTTTTTCACTCCATCAAAACAATCGTTTAAAATTGTGTACGTGCCAGGTCGCCGTTTTTTTAGTTGTTGATTGTTTTTGTAGATAGCTACCCGCTTAATCCAAGTGGTGTCATGGTGTGCCAGGTCGCGCCTTGTATCGTTCAAGTCTGGTACAAGACCCTCCATTAAATGAACAACCACCCCCTCGTAAAAATTGTGAACAAGCCCACGGATAAAATTATCGGAAACGTGGGCTGCCCCAAAATGCATTATTATTTATATTTTCTACTACCTTCGTTCCTAAATATAAGTCTTTTTAGACATTTCAAATGGACTACAACCTACGGATGTATGTAGACATATTTTAAAGTATGGATTTGTTCATTTTGCTACGTATGTAGTCACTTGTTAGAATGTCTAGAAAGACTTATATTTGGGAACGGATGGAGTATGTGGGAGTATCCTCAAAACAAAATGTGAGAGTACAATATTTATTGGGCCCCTTTGTAATTGGTGCTAAATTTTGGCCAAAGATTTAATTGACAAAATTTTATTGCATGTTAACAAAAATTATATCATTTGATTCGTATTTGAACGTAGTTTTCAATGATGTAGGGGCTGTTTGGTTTCCAGCCACATATTGCCACACTTTGCCACACCTCACCTTAGGCAAATTTGACGAAGTTAGGTGGGTGTTTGGTTCTAGCCACACCTAAGACAAGATTTTTTTATTAGCAGTGAACCCCACATGTCATAGACACAAAAAGTCTGGCAACACTACTAGGAAAAGGCCTGTTAGTGACGCACCTGTTTTGGCCATTAATGGTGCACTACTGGTGCGCCACTATCATCACGCCATTAGTAACTAATACTAATGGCGAACCCCTGGTGCGCCATTAGTATATCAAACAGTAGTGGCGCACCAGGCAGTGCGCCATTAGTATGTCCCATGTTGCACCATTAGTATGCCTCCCAGGGGGGCATATTTACCTTCTGCTCTGGGTTACTAATGGCGCACTAACAGACAATGCGCCACTAGTATTTTTACAGCAGTGCGCCACTAGTGTGTTGTATGGTGCGCCACTAGTATGAATATTAGAATTTTTTTCTGATATTTGCACAGGTTACAAAATATATTACTGCACAGAATATATACAGCAAAACATATAAATAGCAGATTCATAAAATACAATAGAAGATTAGTCTCCGAATACAATTCATCATATTAGCTAGTCTCCGAATTCAAAATACCGAACAAAGTTAGAACATTACAAGTCTCGAGACCGCGAGTAGCGAGTTTGTCTTCACATTACAAGTCGATATTGATCATCTAAACTACCATCACATAGAAGAGAGCTACGGTCATCACGATGAGCATCATCGCGATGAAACTGGTCTTCATCTGGTTTCTCCTCTGCTACCTCCTCTCTCCCGCTAGATAGCGCGCGTATCTAGCTTCCGCCTCCGCCCTAGTGGTGTACCCTTTGTAACTGTTACCGCTGAAACGGTGAACCTGTCTTCGACACTCCTCCCAGTCGTCGTAGACTCTGGGAACCTTACCCTTGTACACGACATACGACGGCATCTCTATGCACTAGCCAAACAAAACGTTAGTAGCAATTCACAGACAATACATAAGCAATATATAAGTATGCTACAAAAGGATTGGAAGAGAAAAACAAGACATTAATATCATAATTCATGGTCCTACTAATAAATAGCATCGATTACATATAAGTTGAACGACTGTCCAAACCAAAGAGACATACAAGTTCATTAAAGTTTAATTACAACATGAGCTAATCGATATTTTAGAACAACATAGAGCATCACTACTTTCGACTCGACTCAGGGACCGGAGCGTGGATGAAGCCGCCGTCTATCGTGATGGTCATTAAATCGCGGGCATTGTCAGCCTGCATTTGTAGCGTTGTTTCTATCTCACTATTGGACGGTTGATATCTGAGGTAGAACTGCCCCGAGGTACGAAGGACATCTTGATGGATGATTTCCGCAAACTCTGACTGGATGCGAAAGAATTCTTGTCTGATGTCCGCATCCTGGATTGCCGACAAGCTTGCAGCCCAATCTTTGAGATTATTTGGTAGCAGAAGGTGATTATGGTCCCGTACGATCGCCCGCATGTGATGGAGGGCGTAGTAGGCATCCTTCTGACCGCCAAGCGGCTGCTTGACGCAGGGGAACGTCGTATTGTGGGCGAACACGTGCTTGCCGTACCTACAAATTGGCCTGCTGAAGGTGCCTCTAGATCTGGCGTAGCCGGGGAGAGCATCATCAAGAACTTTCTTGATATTTGTGTAGTCTTTCTTCGACTGACGGTCCGAATCGAAATACGTGGCCATGGAATATTTCAGGCCTAAGAGGATGAGTGTGCAATGTGTGTCACTGCACAAAACATGAAATGTTAGCAAAAAAAAGAACGGTCAAAATCTAAGAAATCATATGTTATGAGGCCGTGAGGGGATGACTTACTCGGGAAAGTAAGGCACGAGGAAGTTATCCATATCTGGGTTTGCTAGAATGACGCCTTCGAGGTATGAACTCGTGACTTGCCGGTCCCCAGCGCTGCCCAAGATCTTGGCACGCGTGTAGAAGGGGTCGACTATCACGATGTCCGGGGTGTTGTCTCTAGTGATCCACATCTCCATACTCAGCGAAAATAGCCGAACGAAGGTGTACTACAGTGGATGAAGGTTAAACATAGTGAAGATGTCATCAAACCGCAGGATGATCATACCCCCAATGGCGCTATCATCAAAGCCCTTGCCCTCTGGCACCTTGGCCACGAAAACCGGGTATGCCACATCATTCTTGGAGAGAGGCCACTTCTCCAAAGAACACTGTAATGGCACACTTACTAGTTTGAGCTAGTAATGGCGCACTTCGCCCAGGTGCGCCATTACTACTTCTGAAAATAAGTAAAAAAAATTGTAAGTAGTGGCGCACCGAGCGTGTGGTGCGCCATTACTAGTTAAAACTAGTAATGGCCCACTATGCCCTGGTGCGCCATTAATGGTTTTGTAAAAATAAAAAATAAATAAAATTTGCTAGTAATGGCGCACCGTGTGTCTGGTGTGCCATTAGTAATGAGGACACTAATGGCGCACCTATATCTGGTGCGCCATTAATGTCCATATCAGCTATAGCCCTTTTCCTAGTAGTGCAAGTTTCCCTTAGGCAAGCCAAAGTGGGTTTAACAATTTGAGCAACTCAAGTTAGGCAAGTGTGGCAAAAATAATGTGGCAACATAAGACAAACATAGTCACAATCCAAACAGCCCAGTAATTCTTTGTGACATGCATGAACATTTGGTTAGTTAAATTTATAGTCAAAATTTGGCAAGGTGCATCAAATCAACACATGCAAGTATCAAAAGGAAAGTCACGGCATGCATGCATGCGTTGTACTCCCTCCATTTCCAAATATAAGTCTGTTTAGAGATTGCAACAAGTGACTACATACAAAGCAAAATGAGTGAATCTACACTCTAAAATATGTCTACATACATCCGTATGTTGTAGTCCATTTGAAATGTCTAAAAAGACTTATATTTAGGAATGGAGGGAGTAACTAATGCATCGGTAAACGCAAATTATTGAAATATATTGAGTGTAGCGCTTTGATGGGTCGTGTCAACTCATACAAGACCGAGAAGTTTGATTACTACAATGCCCTCTCGCCTTAACAGCACCTGCCTTTGGCTGCATGACAGGTGGGCCACCGACCTGTTGGGCCCACCTATCATAGACGCAAAGGCAGGAGCAGTAAGTCAATGAATCTGCGTCCCTCCCTTACCCATGAGCGTGGTGGCTGGCAGGACTAGGAGAAGCTTTCGCTTGCTACACGCTCTCTCTCCCGCACGCAGTGGACCAGCAGTTCAATCGCTGTCAGATGGCCAGAAGCATACTGTAGTACTCCTCCACTGCAGTAGTACTCCATCATTGTTCGACTTCTCGAAGAGGCGAAGAGCCAAGCGCAGCGCGGGCGCTCGTGTGGCAGTTTCATGTGTAGAGTAATCTAGGATAGTGTGTACCGTGCCTGTAAGCTTAAAATCGTTGGGGTCGGCTCCATTTTTTTGATTAAAATAATCTTGTGGCCCTACCTGTCATCCTAGTGATTCTAGTTTGCACGCTCGTCTGGTCAAGATAGGAATATATATTTTAATTTGTGGTGGGGTAAATGTTAGAGGTTGGAGCAAATGGAGGGGCTGTTTGGTTCTCAGCTTAAGGTTGCCACGCCTAACCTTAGTCATGTCATAACACCTTAGGCATGTGTTTGGTTTATTGCCACACTTTTCTAGTTATATGGCCCACAAGTCATAGGCTCAATTTTTTGCCAAATCTTGCCACACTTGGGCCTGTTTGGTTCATGACTAACTTTGCCACAAGTAACCTTAGGCAAAGTGTGGCTACCACAAAAAGTATGGCTAACAAAATGGCCACCACAAGTGTGGCAAGATCTGGCAAAAATCGTTGGGGTCCGCTCCATGCTATGAGGCCGTCTTGAAGCTTTTTTTTATTAAAATAATCTTCTGGCCTTACCTGTCATCCTGATGATTGTAGTTTGCACGCTCATCTGGTCAAGACAGGAATATATATTTTAATTTGTGGTGGGGTAAATGTTAGAGGTTGTAGCAAATATATTGACCACTGCGGGTCTTTTAGCGAAGTTTAGAGGCAACCATGTGGGGCCAGTGCTATGATGTGTCATGTCAACTCGTACAAAGAGGAGAAGCTTGATTTTACTACTAAACACCTTCTCCCTCACCCATGCACGCGGTGGCTCGCAGATGAGGACATGCTTTTGATTAGGCTGGTCGTAATGGAAAGTATCATATACTAGTATCATTCATATGATACTAGTGTATGATACTATATCCGTAGTGCATAGTATCATATGTTAGTATCATAGATGACTTCATTTATTAGCATGCATGACATATAGTAGCACAACATTTAATATGATACGGTATCATGATATGATACTCAACCCTCTCTTTCTTCATTTAATTCTACGCCACCTCATCAAATTTATCTAGTTGGCATGCATGATACTACCTATGATACTCCCATTACAACAAGCTATCTCTCCCACACACGGTGGACGGACATGCAGCAGTGGATTTGATACTGTAGAATGAGTAGTAACATCATTGTTCGTCATCTCGAAGATGCGAAGAGCCAAGCGCAACCCGAACGTGGTAGTTGCGAACGCTCGTGTGGCAGTCTTTGTGTAGGGGTGGGGCGTGGTGCGGAGCCTTGGAGCTCGCATATAGCCAGGCTCTTGCATGAGACAAAATTGCTACTTGATCCCACTATTGTAGTACTAGTACTTGCTAGTATAGCCTTATAAACGGAAAGGAGTATTTTTCTTTCTAGACATTTCACCGCATGCAGTACTGGCTCAAATCTCAAATCTCATCAACCAAGGCATTTTTTGATTGGAGGAACGTATCTCGTACTTTACAAAGAGTTGTCGGTAGTGTGGCCGTCATGACCCGTCATATCACAAAACCCACCTTTACCAGCAGTGGTAAAGTGGCCTCGAAGTTGGACTAGACGAAGCAACCATCATTTCACTAGAACGCTCATTGAAGCCATTTCTCCCCTTTCTTGAAGAAAACCTCACTCCAGACTACTCACTTCTGCCATTTTCCTTCTGTACCAACGAAGGAAAGGTGGACGAATCAGTGATGTTGCTATATTTTCATTCCAAGAATCTTCTTTTTGCGAAGCACTGACCAATTCTCCCAGCCTATTCTTTTCCCGTTTTCATTGCGATTGTGGTTTCCTTTGGATTGCTTTTTGTTTGTCAGTTCATTGATGGATCCTTGAGCACTAGCCAAAGAGTTGCCGGCGGACAACCCACTGGAGACAGGATCTCCAGGAAGCGAGCACCGACCAACGATTTGACCATGTTGGTGGGCCAACCCATGGAGACGAAGAACTCTAAGAAACAAGCACTGGCCAAAGAGTTGACGATTTTGGCGGACGAACTCCTCAAAGAAAGTTGGAAGAACAGCAAGGGACCCACCGTGCCTACCGCAGAAACTCTAATGGCCACCTATGCGAGGATCAAGGCCGAGTTTGAGGAGATAGTCGCCGTTGAGAAGCAGTATTCTCCTGGCAAGGTGATGGCCCCCATGGAGGACGAGGAGATGGCCCCCGAAGGGATGGGATCCCCCGGTGAGCTGCACAAAGTAAAAAATAATGGCTTACCATAGTTGTGGTTTTTATTTATTTGGAATGTTCTTGCTCATATGTTAGGGTTGTGCAGGTGCCGGTGGACATCCTTGATGATTCCGATGTCGCGACCCATCCTGTGGACAACGCCCCAGAGATCATTTTCGATGTCGTAGTCCGTCCTGTTGACATCGCCCCGGAGATCAATTCCGATGACGCTGTCCATCCTGTGGAGAGCGCACCAGAGATCGATTCTGATGTCGCGGTCAATCCTATGGACATCGCCCCAGAGATCGATTCCCATGACGCTGTCTGTGCTGTGGTCATTGCCCGAGAGATCGATGACAAGAAATAGTTGGTCGCGCTAATCCTTAAGGGTAGTTTGCATTTCCCTGTGTTTAATTACCAGAAAGATGTGTGTTATCAAACTGTCTTGTGTGGGCGGTACTTGCTACTTTTGTTTTATAGTGAATCATGCGAACCCTCTCCAAGTTATGGAAATAGATGTATGCTCGCCAGCTTTTGATGTAATATATCGCATGCTTAGATGTAAGTTCAAACTGTTTATCATATCAGCATGGCTTGTTTGATGATTCTTGGTGTTAGTAGGCTAGCTACTGTGCCAGCTATAGTACTTGCAAAACACTCACTGAAGAGAAACGTTGGGGCTGATGAGCTCATCGTACGCTTATACTTATCCGTCGTCGATCGGCCAATAGCCCAAGCTCCTAAAATTGAAGGCTTAGCGATCGATCAGACAATAGTCGACAGGATACATTCAGGCCTCATTTGGTTCATAGGGTAGGAAAATCGTAGCAAAAGTACAGAGACGTACAACACAAAATCATAGTAGTACAGAGACGTACTCCCTCCGTTCCAAAATAGATGACTCAACTTTGTACTACTAACTTTGAAACGGAGGGAGTACAAATCCTAGGCGGACTAGTCTGTCCTAGTGGGTTTCAGTGATATGACGTGGTACAGTGCCATCCAGTCTTCGCGTGTGGTAGCAGTATTGTAGGTACAGTAAGTTTTCTTCAAGAAGCGGAATTCAACGAGGTCATGATGGTTCCTTTGTCCGAAGAACAGCGGGAAAGGTTGGGCCTGCGCTATGAACAGGGTGGCCAGGATAATTTTGGGCATGGCAGGTGGACCAGGATGGTCGATGTCCCACGTGTCGGAGAATGGAAAGTATTCTTTTTTGATATAGAGGAAGAGGAACGTGTATTCATTGTTTATTTTTGATGAAAGCTATTGTCTCCACTGTTTACGATGGAGGAGTGTGAAACACGGCAGCCCAGTGAACTTGGCATGCGCACCACTCCCTCCTTCCTCATGTAATACTACCATAGTGTTGACTATAAGGTTGGCTATAAAGGTTACAACTTTTTCTCACTTTCTCTCTATCTATTTCCTCTCAAATGTTTTTTACCTTTCTTTTTTTAGAAACAATTGTTTTTTATGCCTCTTTTTGTAGAATTAGTTTTTTATACCTAGGAGCATGTGTAGAGACGGGCTCTTGGAGAGCCCACTCCTTGACTTTGTCAATGCTTCTCTCTCCTCCACATAAGCGGGCTTATAGGCCAGTATTTTACTGGTACTACTAGCTATGAATGCGGGAAGCTGGCGTCTGAGGGGGGAGGGCTTAGAAGCGGTCCGGACACCCGCATGGCCCACCTCACATTATCACCATATATTTCTTGGAGTCCGTGCACGACGGGCGGGCGATCTCTTCTCCCTCCCCCGTCTCTCTCTTCCCAGTCAATGCTCGCTGAGCAATTAGATTTCGGCTATCGACGGTTTATCCAATTGCAGTCCCACATGTCAGTGAAATTGCAAGAAAACGTGTGTTCCTTCTGGTGAGCGGCGTGCGAGCTGGACTGTCGGGGGTGCAACGCGTACGAGTCGTAAGTGTGCCTCCTTTTCTTTTCAACTTGCAAAGTGAAACATTTTCATGCGATCGGTCGATAGAAATCCAGATCAAAATGACAAGGGCGGTGCTTTCCCATGTGTTAGGCGGGCTAGTTTGAGTGATATGACGTGCTACAGTGTCGTCCACTTGCTCCATTTTTATGTAAGAAAGAGTTTACACTCTTACGTGGGAGGAGTGCGAAACATGGCGGATCTGATTTTGATCGAGGGATAACTGTTCCCTGCCAAATAATGGAGCACTATTAATCTCCAGCGCTGGCCCACTAATTTACACTGGCATCTGTGTGAGGACATGATGGATGCCATCCAATGCTGCCCACATACGTTTCGACAACTATATAAACTAACCGGACAAAATTCGTGCAAACAAAGCAAATTTTAAATTAACAGGATGAAATTCATTACATTTTGAAAACTTTTCCTACAAAATGGACGAAATTCATTACATATTTCACACAAACCGTACTTAAACCTACTATAAACCTAATCTAAACGATCGCCGGCGCCCGACCACCATGTCCGTCCATGAACCCGAGAAAGCCGGCCATTGCCTTTGCCTCCTCCCCGTCCGCCTCGATAACCTCCTTCTCTGGAGCACAAGGTTCTGAAGATTTCCACCTCCACGTCGCCCTCAACCGGCTAATCGGCCGCCGATGTTTATCCCACCAAGCTTGGCATCGACTGAGTGGAGGAGCGGTGGCCTTCCTGGGACCAGAGCGGCGGCGACCTACCATGTACTATTCTTCCTCGCTGTCGGCTATGCCCGCGCACGCACACCGACTTCGTGGTAGTGGCGGCGGAGGGTGGTCGGGGGGGAGCCAGTAATATCCTTCGTCTAATCTTGCGACAGTACGTCCAAGAGAGCTTTGGTGCACGCCCGGAGCAGAGCCGTCGATGTCCTTCGTCTGCTCCTGCGACAGTACGTCGAAGAGAGCTTTGGAGCGCCAGGAGGCCATGGTTGGAGTTGTGCCGACAGAAGGAAGGGACTGGAGGAGAATGAGTGTGGGTTTTCGGCTATGGCTGGGAGCTGGGGCTCAAGTTAATACTAGCAATGTGCCTGTGTGTTGCAACGGATCCAAAGTAGAATAGTACTTGTTCACAAACTTGAAAGAAAACACTCTTGGTTTGATATACATATATACCACTAAAAATATATTACGTTTCACTCGAAATATATTACTCAGGATGTTTTGATGACGCGAGGGAGGGATGTGGCTGCTTTCAAGATAATAAGGCGTTTTCTTCAAATTGGAGCAGAGAAGTGGGCTATTGTTTCAAAAATGCCACAACTTACCTCGCAGCCATTAGATGTAGATCTAATTGTCAGAATTGACGGATGGAAGACACACCATCATCACCAACTGAGTCTTTTATAGTAGTAGAGATAGCGGGCGAATGGCAATGAGCCGCGGCGGACGGATGGATGGCCAGTGCCGGAGTAGGTTCGTCGGGCGTGAATGCGGACGCTGCTTCAGTGACTTAATTAGAGGTGCGTTGGGTCACTGAAATGCGGGCCCAACGGGCATCTGGCCCGCATGTCACTGACACACCAACTGCACCTGCAGTTAAGTCCGGTGAATGCGGCATTGATGTTCTGGAGAGACGGTGACCATTTCAGGCAGGAAGCGCATGCTAGCGATGGAAGGGGATTCGGTAGGCCAGGGCGGTCAGACGCTAGCGTCGTGGTAAAATTTTAACTCATGGATGACGAGCCTTTGAAGTGTATGCGGCACGTATTGACAACCGGGCGTCCATGTAACCGGTCTTGTCACGAGCTAGCCTTCGACGACCACGACACCACACAACCATGCATAACTTACGAATAATAGACGAATCGATCAAACACACACTCCTGTGCAGTGGCACTATGTTTGGTCGCTCACGATAGTACATACTCCATACCATAGTACCCTCTCCAACTAGGCTGTTTTATATATTGTTGTTGTGATGGACGATATAAATGAGCAAGGCGCCGAGTTCCGAGTATGACCTTTGGTGTTGAGCTAGGTGAATACATGCTCGGCATTCGCAGAGGCCTCCATCAAACGTCTAAACATTAATGTCAGGCACCGCCGGGGCGCGCAGGTGACGGGCTCACCGCTTGCGTTGCGCCATGAGCAGGACTTTGATTGAGAGGGCGACGTGCATGCATTAGCACTACAAAAAAAATACACATCCGTGATGATACGTGTTTGTCACAGTAGGTCGCATTTTTTTTCATGCATGTACATCCATGCCGATTTTATGACAGAATCAAGATAGTCATACCTGTGCTGTCGTAGAAGTGTTCCATGACATTACCAAAATTATCATCACGGAAGTGTCCACTTCCATGACGATAAATCGCTCGTCACAGAAGTGCTTTCGTCAAGGGTGACTGACATGTGGCATCCACTGTAAAGGAATGCCGTTAAGCTATCTGGTCTGCTTTTGGATCCGATAACCCGTTAACAGCCCCGACCAATGGGGATTTTCCATGTGTAAAATCATCATTGGCTGGAGGAAACACGTGTCGGCTCATTGTTGGGACAGATGTCATCCACTCATTGGACGGAAGGCGCCTATGATAGGTCGACACGTGGCACAGCCCAACAGAGGCCCATTCCTGTGAAAAGGCCTGCCCGTTTGACTTGGTCAAAAGGTGGCGGGCCGGCCCATGGAAAGCCTGTTAACGGCCTGTTCGCATATAGCCCATTTACAGCCCGCTAACCCAAGGCCCATTACGCCCTATCCGAATTAAGCCCAGTAGCGTCATCTGGGCCATCCAATATGATTCCAGCCCATTTTCACTTCTGGCGCATGTATGGACCATGACGTCTTTCGGCCCATATGAGGCCCTATGTAACTCTTGGCCTATTAACGGCCTGTGGTGAAACTGGCCCGTAATGAACAGTGTATCACTTTACACCCATTAACGGCCCGTGGTGAAACTGGCCTGTAATGAACAGTGTATCAATTTATACCCATTAACAGCCCGTTATTCCGTTGGGTAGTTTCCAGCCCATGTTATCTTTCGGCCTTCTCAGAGCCCATTTGTTCTTGGGCTCATTTCCAGCATTCGTTTACTTACGGCCCGTTACTATCATTTCCAAATTCAGCCCGTGGTTACAGTCAGCCCGTTTGTGGTCCGTTAATAAGTTGGGCCGTTTTCATAGCGTCATCAAATACGGCCTATTAACGATGGCCCGTTATGGTCAGCCCATGAACAGACGATTCCAACTCTATCCCGTTTACGGCCATAGTGCAGTCTGTTTGGCCCATGTTTGGCCAATCGATCATACGGCCCGTATAAGGCACATTGATGATATGGCCCGCAGAAGGCCCATTGTTTCTACGGCCCGTAGAAGGCCCACTGTTTCTACGACCAGTAGGAGGCCCAGTGTCACTACAGTAAATATTAGCCCATGGTTATTGTGGCCTAGTTTTAAAAAATTGGTTATTGCAGCCACTAGTTAACCGCGGAAAAAGAACTGCAATGACTACAAGCAAACAAATAAACAAGACAACAAGGATATAAATAAGCAAGCAACTAACGCTAGGCTATCACGGCTATTACACATATTACATCCACTAGGCATCAAAGTTCGCCACCAGTGCAAATATAGGGAACAAAGCAGCATATCATATACACTGGTTATCAAAGTTGGCGACCAGCGCAGATAAACGCCGCAGCAATACAAATCCAGAACTGAAACCACTTCAGAAGATCTCAAGAAACAATATCCTGGGTACCCATAATGCTGGCAAGATGCTTAGCAAGCTTATTAACTTTCTCTTGTTTGGCGCTTAAATCCTCCACCGCTTGCTGTTGCACCAGAAAATATGCATCTGAATTTTGCAGGGACTTCCTCAGTCCTTCAGCTTCCTGTCGCAGCACATCTGATCGATATCTTTCAACTTGAAGTTGAGACTCAAGAAGACGAACTGATTCAGGTAGCGAGTTCGAAGAGCTTGTGCCAGCAGTAGTGGCCAGTAACTCGAACACTACTTGAAGGCAGTACTTTTGGGTTCCCTCACTGTCCTCAAGATAGTTTTTATCAGCTTTCTTGGAGACCAACAGGGATGTCTCACTATCTTGAACCTTATCTGCATTACTTCCTTTACCATTGGATATCACGGTACTGTTCTCCAATATTTTGTCTGCATTCTAAAAGAGAAACAAGCAGACACATCACATGTTTACCATGTTGTAGATGAAACTCATTTTGGTAAATGAGTTCAGTAGTAAAGTGGATAGGATAACAACATGAAACAAACATATATCTATGTACCATGGTCACTTTATGGCCTATATCATTCTAGTTTTTGTTGCCAAATCAAGATAGGGACACAGTTCAAATAATATTTGTTCAAGACAAAGCAGAATAGACAGAATATAAGTGTGGGTAACTATAGAGCAATAACAAAACTTGTAATGTGCATGACATGAGAACATAACTGTTTTTTCAATTGAAACTGAAATCAACATAGAGCAGGTTACAACAGCAAACCAGTTAAAGAAATAGGTTTAAAACATACCTGTTGCGCCATTGGAGTTTCAATTCCATCTTTCAAATTTGAAAATAGTTGGTATGAGTAAATACAGTAATGCAAGAGCAAAGGAGTATGAACCATAGCTACAGAAACTGACCTAAGAACAAATCTTCTTCTCCTTTAAGCATTGAGTTGGGATTCAGAGTGGTGGTCCTCGTGCTTTGGGCACTGTGGTTCCCTTACTAACTGCTCGTGTTTGGGTGCTCTGTGGTGGAGACGGTGCTATCTCAACTGGAACTGGGTTACTATCTGCCAGGGTTGGGGTTAGAAGGGGTGTAGCTGGTTCTCTGTCCAACTGGGTAGGGGTACAATCTGCGAGAGTCTGGGTTATGTGTGGTGGATCTGGTCCTTGGGCAAGTACAACCGTGGTTCTATCTGCATCAACTTGTAGCACTATCTTTTCTGAAGACCGTGTTTTTACTCCCTTAGATACTACCATCACGCTCTCCAATTCAAATGGCTGATAAACAAGAAAAGTAATTGAAAGTATAGACATTGTATGATAGGCAAGTGCAATGGATAGTGGGGAATAAAAGAGGGCATGAAATAATTCATATTTATGTTGTCTAACCAAACAGGATAGCATGACACAATTTCACATATATGATGGCTAACTAAACAGGATAGCATGACACAATTTCACATTATGATGGCTAACTAAAAAAGATGGAAAGACATAGTTCAAAATATGAGACAATGTAAACAGGATGACATGACATAACTATATAATGTGTTTATTAAATAGGTTGGCATGCCATAATTCACATACATTCACGGATAGAATGCCATAATTCAAAATATGATGACTGTAAACACTAAACAGGATGAGATGATATAACTATATGATTTCTTTATTAAATGGGTTGCCACGCCATAATTCAAATAGATGATGTGTATGTACTATGTAAACATGATGGCATGATATAATTCAAATATATGATTTATATAGTAAGCAAGTAAGTATATGGCAATCCATATATGATGTAAAAACTAAGCAATGCAAGACAACATGCTTGACATGGGTAATATAACCCTGCCAAGTTTGAGCATAGACCTCAGGGGGGAAATAGGACTGGTCACCAGTCTCTGAATCCTCCTCTGAGGAGCTCTCTGTAACCAGCAAGATGTCTGCTTCAGTAGGTAGCAATGTCTGCTATGAATACCTTGTTTTCACTCCAGATACTTCCATCACCGCTTCAAATGGATGATGCACATGAAGAGTAGTTGAATATACAAACGTTGTCAACAAATGGAACACGTAATACAAAAAAATGATAGCATGATATAATTCACATACATGATGCTAAATAGCATGGCATTGCATAATTCACATATATAATGCCTTTGCAACAAGATAGCATTGTATAATTCACATATATAATGTCTTGCAACAAGATGGCAATGCATAATTCACATATATGGTAATTCGACACTGAACAGGTGCCATTCACACAAAGCATGTCTAAACTAATCAAATGACATAGCAATGCGAGACACCATACGCACGATATGAGCAACATAACCCTGCCAAGTTAGAGCATACACCTCGAGGGGCGGGGGAATAGGACTCGTCATCTATCTCTGAATCCTCCTCTGAGGAGCTATTCGTAACCAGCGAGATATGTGCTTCGTCAGATAGCATAGTCTGCTCTAAAGACCTTGTTTTCACTCTAGAATTTGCCATCACCGTGTCAAATGGCTGATGCACACGAAGAGCAGTTGAATGTACTAACATTGTTGACAAATATAATATGTAACGAAAAAAAGGATGGCCTGATATAATTTACATATAGGATGACTGGCTAAGCAGGATGGCATTGCAAAATTCACATTTATGATGCCTGGCTAAACAAGATGGCGTTGCATAATTCACATAAACGATGAATAAACTAAACAGATGGCATTCGCACAAAGGATGTCTAAACTAAGCAGATGACATATTTGATGTAGAAAGTAATCAATGCAAGACACCATATGCATGATATAACCAACATCAGCATGCCAAGTTAGAGCGAAGACCTCAGGGGGTAAATAGGAGTTGTCTTCTCCTTCTGAATCCCCCTCAGAATAGGTATCTTCCTCTCGATTAAAATCTGAAATGCATGGAGGGGGGCTGCCTTTGCGCCTACCATGGAGCGACGTCTGCATGAAATTTTATTGCCACGCAAGGCTCGTCTCTTTTGCTCTACATGTTCAGTTCCATTGTTTACAATAATTGTCATGCATAGGAATAAAACATAGTGAGATTATGTAAGGAGTGCATGCAGAAATCCAGAGTGATGGTAGCAACCTGTGGATAGACCCAAAAACAATAATAGCAGGCAGATAATGGCTTCCGTTAAAAAATACAGATAATGGCTTCTTTACTGTTTGTTTCCCACCCAACATGAAACTCATAGTAGACACCGAAGATTAACCAGATAGTAGATAGATACTATTGATAGCGGCCCCGATATGTACCCCACAACCATTTAAAAACTCAAGTTTGACCATTAGTTTGGAGCTAACTCAGAGTCTAATCGGTGAACAGGACGATAAAAGTAGCATGTAATATCAAGCGATGCATAACATAAGCAGACACGAAAGAGTGCGACCTCTCTTGCGGACTCGTGTAGTCCTCGAGGTCATCTGCTCGGTTGATGATGGTAATGCAGTTTTCATGGCTGCCAGTGGCGGGGAAGAAGATCTGAGGCGGCGAAAGACAGCCTGGAGGCCGGATCCCTACTGTGCTAGACCCTTCTATCGTTGGAGCAGCTGAGCTGAGGTGGATGACGGTGCAGCAGGAGCGGGAGAAACCACACAAGGTTTTCTTTGACAACTATCTGTAAGAGAAGTAATTCTGTAAGGGCTCGTTTGAATAGGAGGATTCCAACAATGCAGGGATAGGAAATAGACAGGAATAGGATAGGAATGCACGTGCAAAACAGAGAATTTAAAAACACAGGATTTCTGCCAATCTGAGTGTTTGATTCACAACAATTGGAAGATCACATGATGCAAAGAAGCATGGTGATATTAATTCAAACCACAAGAAAATGTACGGTTATGATGCTATTATGCTACTATCTCTTAGTCTTGTGCTTCATGAATAGGAATTTGAAAAGGAGGACAAGTGAAAATTAAAATGCCTACGTTTTTTCTGTCAAGGAGACACTAAAGGAACAAATCCGCGTGCTCAGTGGACAATGTATATAACATGTAGAGTAAAAAAGAGATGCAACAAGTGTACAACCTCTTTGGCGAAGCCATGTCGATCTCAGCGTGATTGGGTTGGCCGGTGAGGATGCTCCGGTTGACTTTGCTGTCAGAGGAGGGAAAGAAGATCTTACGCGTCTGGAGATGGAGCCCGAGGTACTGCTCCGCTGTGATGGAGGGTTTCGTCATTGGAGCAGCTCCGGTGAGTTGTACGACGCCGAGGCTGAAGCAGGACAAGAGAGACAACGAACAACGTTAACCTGAGTGGAATTCTAATAGCATCTCCAATACGTGACGTAAAATACATAACCACAAAGTGCTAGATGTAAAATACATCAGCCGCTCATCTCTGAACTTAACTATCGAAACTGAACTTAACTGTCAAAACTGAACTTAACTGTCGAAACTGAAGTTTGCTGTCGAAACTGAATTTTGCTGTCGAAACTGAACGCACTAGCAAGGTGAAGCTACACGTCGGTCGACTGACTTTTTCATCTCTGGTCAGTCGATTTTGCAGCTGTTGGATAGGAAATCAAGTGCCTGCGGTTCATCTTCAACCTCCACACTCCTAAGGCGCCAGCCACCACCGGCCAAACAGCAGCCCCCCACTGCCCGCGGCCGGTGGTGTGCTTCCCCGCACGCCCCGAAAACACTCCCCACCACCGGTCCGATGCCGCCCCGGCCATCCCTCTAGGCCCCCCAATGCCGAGCTTTTTGTCCGGCGATCCCCACGCCAACGCCCCGCCACCGCCGGCGACCACCGCCCCCATCCTGAACCCTAAGATAGATAGTGGGGTACCACTCCGGCAAGCCTCCCTCCCTGCTACGGCTGGTTCTTCCTTCACCCCGGCGAGCCCCCCCCCCTGAAAATCGACTGACCCAAAAGTCGATTCAGTCGACTGAAGTGTAGCTAAATCGGAGCTGCATCGCAAGCAACAACAAGAGCGAGAGCAGCAGCACGAGCAAGAGCAATAGTAAGATCAGACCAGGCAGGGGACCGAGAGCAAGAGCAGAGCAGCAGCGCGAGCGAGAGCTAAAGCAGCAGCAGCTCCTACTGATGTGGACGTCGCCGCAGAGGGAGTGACGCCGTGGAGGAAGTGGCCGGCGCCGCCGCCGTGGATGGAGCCACTCCGTGTCAGCTCGGAACCGAGCGCTGGCAGCACCGTGAGATCGAATAAAGAATAAAATGCGGCGATTAGTGTACAACCTCTTTGGTGGGGCCGATTAGGCCGCAGCTTCATCCGAGGAAACGTGATGATGATGCTCTTCCGGTGGTGCAGGTGAAGACAACGGTGTGGGAATGGAGGTGGCGCGAATGACGAGGGGAACGTCGGGGTAGCTCCTTGGAGGTGGAGGACGGGGTTGCTGAACTGGCGGGACGATGAGATCGACGACGGATCCTCATCCGGTACGATGGATGAGGGACGTCGAGGTGTTGCTATGGACGACGTCATCAGGGAAGAGGCTCCGGCTGGGTGGCGGACGGAGCAGGGTCTGGGGTTTCATCGCGGGTTTTCGCTGCCTCGGTGCACGAATGGGTGGGCGGATGGGATGGCAGTGCGGAACCATGGCTTAGAGACGCGCTTGTCCGAAATGTGGGGTAAGTTACGAAAGTACCCCCACCGATTTGAGGCGGTTCTTTCGGTTCAGGGGTACCACGGGCATTTCACGTGTCGGGATTTCACAGGAGGTGGGAGTTTTCACGCGCATTGTAATTTTGGAATAGCAAGGCACGGGTTGAGATGGAGGGAGTTGTCGGAGCACAACGAGACAAAGATATATCTTAAATATTTTGGGCTAACAAGGCGCGGGTTGAAATTTCCGGACAAGCCTAACGTGTACTGTACCAAATCAATGCGCACTACAAATGTCATTCAAAACTTTGAATTCATGTTATGTTCAATTAAAATATTTCACTACGTGTATAATGCATGCAACCTACTACTCAAATGAACGTTTTAGTGCATTCCAAACGTATATACTACCACTTCAATATGAACTAAATTTGAATTCGTTTCTTTATTTGAATAAGATCTACGGTAATGATTGTTGTGAAGTCAAAGCATTTGGACTCGTTTCTCTATTTTAATAAGATCTACAATCATCATTATTGTCAAGTTAAACCATCGTTTGTGTATTATCTTCAAAGCACACCACATGATTAGTCTCGAGTTACATATGAACTATGTGTACTATATGAATTCGAACTAGATTTTTTGAATCCACTTTATTTTGATTTCAAATCACATTACATTTCTAGCTCTAGCTAGATCTTCATAATCTAAACCATGTCTCATATGTATAATGTGTTTATCACATTATGTATGGTGCCCCGCCCCCTACGCCTACAAGTATTTAGATGTGAGTTGCAAACACCACACATTACCACAAATTCAAATAAAATGTGAGAATGTTCGATATATAGTATTGTTTAGATTGTTCGATATTTAGTTGTAAGCTGCAAACGCCACACATTATCACAAATTCCAATAAAATGTGAGATTGTTTGATGCATAGTATGGTTTAGATTGTTCGGCGTTTAGCTGTGAGTTGCAAACGCCATGCGTTATCACATTATGGTATAACATATGCACAGCACGTGTATCACCGCTATATTCATGCATGCAATGTTTAAAACACTATGATCTCCTATTCAAATATATGAATCCGCTTTCATATCAAATTATGATCTTTGTTAGTCTCTTACACCCACACAATCCTCTAACCTTTGTAGCTACCACTAACTTTCTCTCGTGCATGCACATGCCCTCCTCGCCCTCCCCCTCCCTCGGCATTCTATCCATCGGGCACATTCATTTTTCTTCTTCAGGTCGTTCTCCCAGAGTCTCCACAACTCCTTTCTGACACACACCGATCGATAAAACTCTCCAGCGATGCCTGCCTACAACATACACACACACCTTCAATCTCCTCCTTTATGTGTCCTTGCCTCGTGTCTCTCATACGGTCAGACACACATGTAAACTCTCGCCCCTCTTTTCATCAATCTCACAACCGCACACTCCTCCCCCTATCTAGCTAGTAGTTGGGCCTCTCGCACCACCTCCTAGCTCCATTCTCTCTGTCTATCCGTCTCGCTGGGCCTTATTTGCCTCTAACAAATGGACGTACACCGACCGATCTCTCACTATACATATAGCTAGCTAGGTCCTTATAACTCGTTTTTACCCACACATCAATCGATCTACTTCATTAGTTGAGTCTCTCCTTCCTCCGACAAAAAACAATTGATCTACCGATCTAGTTAGGTTTGCTTACCAAACACATGGTTCCCCTTCATCATCCATGGATGCGTCCCGACAGATCTATCACGCACAGGCACACATAGAAACACATCCCCACTCTTATTGATAACATTGCAGTTCCACGCTCAGTTTGTCTGGTAGGCCTCTCCCACCATCTTCGGGAAGCAACTCCATCACCCATCCAGCACTCTACCCCTCTCCCTCCCTCTCCCTCCCTCTCTCTCTCTCCTCTCTCTCTCTCTGTCCCATCATATTTCCCGTCCTTCAGTTATGTATGGATGTCGACCGATCTCCCTCAAGACATAGCTGGGTCTCTCCTTCTCAACACATATACGAGTTGTTCTACCTCTATAGTTAGGCCTCTGCCTACCCCTTCCCCACCCCCTCCCCCCCAACACACACATCGATACATCGAGCGCTCTAGTCATGTCTCCGTGCAACACATAAACTTGACATGTGCCCTCTAACGTTCCGGTAGGCCAGTCGCCCTATATCTTTGACTTGCACACACACACAATTTCAATGGCTCTCTTCATCAATCTCGCACCCACCCACTTGATCCTCTCTTCGAGTCTATCGATAGCTATGACCCCTCCCTCTCTTCTTGTGGATTGCCCGACCCTCTATGTATGATATGGATAGGCCTCCACTTCACACACATTGTATGCAAAATTTTGTTTGAGATGTCATCGACACATATTCCCACAAATAATTCACGACATCAACCCCCACCCCCACCCCAAAAAAAAACACTCACGAACGCGGTGTGTATCTCTCACACACACCCACGTAGGTGGGGGACGCGCACGAAGAGATGAGGTGCATGCACGGTGCACGTACTCCCGTCTCTTTCCCAACCACACCCACGCAGGTACACGGTGGAGCTCATTTCTATACAAAAAAGGCAGCCCACGTGGTAATTTGGCACATGTACTGGTTGTCCACTTGGTGGAGGGAGGATCGTCTACCACGAGTGAACAAAAAAATTGCGACTTGACGTGTTATGTTAAAAAAAGAGGCAAACCATGTGGGGCCTACCTTAGAGGAAGGCTCTATACACTGGAGTACTTTTGATGTGTCCCGTCAACTCGCAGAACAAGGAGAAGCTTGCTTAGTACGCCGTCTCCCCCGCCCACGGGCGCGGTGGCTCGCCGGATGAGGTGAAGCTTGCTCCGCCTTACGCCCGCTCCCTCGCCCATGCACGCGGTGGCTCACAGGACGAGGAGAAAAATTTACTACTCCCTCCGTTTACTCCTCGTCCCTACTACCTTGGTTATAGAGATTATATCATATTATTTGGAATATATATATGTCCTTTAGTAGATTTCAATATGAACTACTAGTACATACTCCAAACACTGATGTATATAGACGTATTTTAGAGTATAGATTCACTCATTTTACTCCGTATGTAGCACTCTCCCTCGCCCCTCGACCCTCGCCCACGTGGTCGACGTGCAACAATTCATTCGGTCTCATATAGCCAGAAAGATATATACTGCACTACCATTATTGCTTGACTTCCCGAAGAGGCGAAGAGCCAATCGCAAGGTTAATATTTTGGAAGCTTCATAGCATTGTACAAATTTATCTCGCTGATAAATTACAGTACGTACTATACTAGTACTTCCTCCGTTCCTAAATATAAGTCTTTGTAGAGATTTCACCATGAACCACATGCGGATGTATATAGATGCCTTTTAAGTGTAGATTCATTCATTTTGTTCCGTATGTAGTGGAATCTCTACAAAGACTTATCTACTAGTAATAGCTCGCCCCCAATACTAGGAATTCTCTATCCTCTCCTTGAGCCACATCATCAAAATTGATGTAGCCATTAGATGAAGTAAATCAGTCCATAATAGCCGTCTGATCTAGACATTGAGAGGCTCCGCACTAAGCCACATGCAAGCATGCAGAAATACCGTGGCACATGCATGTGAGTGGGTTTTAAATCACATCAACATGTCTGCATGCAAGCATGGACCGGTAGCATGCATGTGAGTGAGCTTTTAAGTGCCATTATCATGTCAAAAAGAAAAATATAATCCCATTATGCAGTAGGAGTTGGCTGATCTTTTTTCCTTACGTGGGATGATCTAAATGATGATGGGAGTTTATTTAGTTTGGTTACCACATTTGTCATGTGGTTATAGAGTTTTTTTAGTTCTATGAAATCGACAATTTTGCGCAGAGAGATATACCGCTGTTCCACGGCAACGCACGGGGACTCATCTAGTAATATTTAGGAAGGGAGGGGGTACTATGTAAAGAGTTAGGTGTCGCACGGTGATAGTGTGAGGTGGGCCATGTAATCACTGAGCCTGCGTGTTTTCACTGCTCTTGCACGCCTCCGATGTAAGAATGGAGAAAATTGTAATCTAGTAGTAGTACCTCCTTTCGCCGAAAGCGTGGGACATCCAGCAGTCCTACCACCTCAGTAATAAAGACCAATGAGCCGTCGAATCACATAGACCCAGAAGTAAGTTGGACGGATGAAGCAACCATCACTCTTGCGCCAGTGAGAGGTTGCGTCCTCTCTGCCCGGGCATGAATGTGACACCGATTCTTTGCAGCGGCGCTGACCGTTACAGGCAGGAAGCGCGCGCGGGCGATGGAGGGGCTTTGGGTGGGCCAGGATGGTCAGGAGCGGGCGAGGCAGCTATCCGCATGTCCCTACCGGACACGCCCGAAAACGAGAGGATGCACCGACTCTCGCGGCTAAAATCGTACACTATACAACATCTCTCTGTAGGAGTAGGTCGATATGTCGCTCTCTCTAACACACACATGCTGTTAAACACACACACACACACACACACCTTGGTCCCGTTGCACCTTCTAACGTGACTTATTACACCTCGACGGAGGGAGTAGTAAGTATACGAGATACTGTGGCACACCGACTTAAGTCGAATACAAGTGCCCAAAATTTGTGTGCATGTTATAATAAGGATTCCCTTAAAATAGTACGTGAGCGAACAGAGGGATCAATTGGACAGTGTTCCCGAGCAGTAGCGACATGTGTGAGGTAAGAAACACCGCTGTCGCTTTTAATTTTTCTTATTAATTTGTTTGTTTCACCCTCCGACTGGTGGGACCCAACGTACTACGTGAAGAGAGGTAAGGTGACTAAGGCTGCATTATTTCTGCACCACTGTGGATAGTCTTACCACCAAAGCCACATGATACGATTATGATTGAAATCCCAATGACTCCCACACACACACACAAAAACACGGCATGCTTGTCACACGAATGCAGGAATGTATAAAAGGTTATTTCCCTCTCATTTAACATAACGGGAGGGTTGTGTAGCTGGTTAGCCTGTTCGCTCATCAAACTTGAGGTCTCAGGTTCGATAACTACACTTGAGCATAATTTGTGCTAGGAGGATTCTTTTACTAGTCAAAATGTTTTCTAGGGTTTGCACGCTTCACACTCTCTCTCCAGTATATATATACACGCTGGAGCCTCAGCGCTTGTAGTTGCTCTCTTCACACTCTCTCTCCCTCTCCCGCTGGAGCCTCAGCGCTTGTAGTTGCTCTCTTCACACTCTCTCGCCCTCTCCAGATCTAAACAAGACTTCGTTGGCCTCTCTCTCCCCTCACTACTAATCAAAGAGCCGGCAGTATCCGTCCACCGGGAAGGGAAGGAGGCTTAACGTCGTCGCTGTCGGCGAGGGACTACCGACACAGATGTTCACTTTCCACCCAGCGGCGGTGCGGGAGGGCCTCCGACCCCTTCTTCTTCGCCGTTGTCCCGTCGCCCACCGAACCACGCCCCAAGAACCTTAAGGTATAATTTACTTACTCCACATGCATTGCTCTAGCTGCATGTATACCATGAATCTAGGACGTGGTTCAAAGAGGAAAGGAGTGGGGGAAAGTAGTGGGAAAAGTTGTATATAGCATGAATCTAGGACGTGGTTCAAAGAGGAAATGAAGGGGGAAAGTTGTATAGCATGAATCTAGGACGTGGTTCAAGAGGAAAGGAATGGGGGAAAGTTGTATCGCATCAATCTAGGACGTGGTTCAAAGAGGAAAGGAAGGGGCGAAAGTACTAGTTCAAAAAGGAAAGGAAGGGACAAGGCTGTAGAGTTTGAGCAGGACTAGATTTGTTGCGCTCACATAGGGAAAGGTGTCTAAAGATAACAAAACTAGGACCAACACAAATATGCTCCTTGGTTGTTTGTTCTTTGTTGCAACAGACTGTGCATGACCATAGTACATCGGTAGATGCACATGGTGCTGGTGCGTCCACTGTCCCATGCAACTCATTAGCTGTTGTTAATCTAAGGCCCTGTTTGGTTTAAAAATCCCTAGTCCCTACCTGCTAGGTTCTAGGGACTAAACATGGACTAGAGGTTATTAAATGACATGCTAAAAGACCATGCTACCCCTAGTAATGAACTAATAGAGACAAGGTGTGATGCATGGCATGGGCAACTGTTGGAAAAAGTCCCAAAAAGACTCCCTCGGGGTCTTCTTTCTTTAGTCCCAAATGCCCACTTCTAATCCCTAAAAGTCCCTCCTGTTTGGTTTAGATGGGACTGACACGGAGTTTTTTTAGTCCCTACACCAAAATGTCCCTGTAAACAAACACCCTCTAATAATGCCGCTGGAAAATTGATGAAATGCCACAGTTAAAAGAAAATTACATGTTTAACGAATTTTATTGTTAATATAATCTCTATGTTAATATTAATCAATGCCACCGTTTGAGAAATGCTACTGTCTTGCTTTCTTTCCCATTTAGATAAGGTAGATGCTTCTTTTTGTTGGCTTCTGTGTCATCCACCGTTATTGACCACTAATTGTTTCCTTTGCACCTCTGTGTAAACAGGGTTATCTACTTCACCTCATTGCCATTGTGACATTTTGTTGCACTGCACAAAACACTTTTGTTTTAAGAGTGTTTTGTGCAGTTCAACCAAAATGTCACACCGATAACGTTGCTTGATTGCTTGATCTTAGTGGAACTGCACAAGAGGAGATCTTACTTCCTATCCATTAAGGCGAATTTGGTTCAGATCTTCTTCTTGTGAGTTGTTTGAATTCCGCATCATGAGAGGTCAGTACTAGCCTTCTTTCACATGATTCTGCAATGTGCTTTCATACGTTGTGTTACTTGTATGATAATGTTGCTTGATTTTAGTGAACTGCACAAAAGGAGACAAGACTTCCAATCTGTAGGTGCACCATAATATCCCATTGAGGTAAGATAAGGATATTTCACAACTGCTGGCCTGTATTTTGCCACTTTCATCAGAAAATTAAGTTTAGTACTATACTTGTGCTCCCTGCCAAATCTTACATTGAAGGCAAAGCTTGTCTGATATTGAACCAAGTGATGAAGGGGAAGAACAAGCGGAAGAAAAACAAAAATCAACTCCCGGTGCTGTAATGAAGCACTGGAACTGTGATGACACAAGTAATGATATAGTTTTGCATCTTAATTTATTGCTATGGCTGGAACGAGCAATTGTTTTGCCACTGATTTGATGCCACTCTTGATGTAATATGTAATTATCTCTACATGTGCAAACAGGGATCTTCTTTGAAGATACCATATATTCTAGTGGAACTGCACAAGAAGATGTTGCAAACATTAAACTAATCGAGGAGTATATAGTAAGCATGGCCACCACCGTAGATAGCAACAGATGGTTCCGGAGAAGTGCTTCATCTGTATGCTCTACACAATAAGCCTCCTGACAAAGGTTGGTACTCGCCCACTGATTTCATCCATATGATTGAGCTTTGTCATCTCTATTGGTGTTGTGCTACTATTTAGATACTGTCATGAAAAAGTGGTATTGTCCTTGAGAAGTGCTTCATCTGTGCTATTTTAAATATTTCCTTTCCTTTTTTTCGAGCAAACAGGGATGCTAGCATTTAGTTGTCCTCTTGTCTTTGCACAACAGGATCATCTTCCTTTGAAGAAGAATATGGAGTATGTGAAGTCACTAGTTGCGATTATGCCAGGATGAAGAAGCCATGTCTATCTTCTCATCAGAAGGAGCAGTTGAAGGATGGTTACATTACTCCCCACAAGACCAAACTAACTTCAGCTCGGAAGGACTGACAAATCTCCATTTTTTGTTGTGACGCGCGAGTACAATGTTGTTCTAGGAATCTTTCTGGTGAGTTCCATTTTTCTAAAAGTGTGCTCTACATGGATCTTGTATGTGCCTGTTGAAACTGTCAATTCATAGTACAATTTGCTTTATACTAATCACTTTTTTGTATTTGTGCAACCAGGGGTGCTCAGCTTGATTTCAATGGGAACTGCACAAAATGTTCATGAATACATCGAATCATTCATTTCCACCACAAGAAAGGAGGTGCCGATAAGTTCAAGGCGTTGCAACATATAAGGGCGAAATCATACAAGCTACGCGCGAATTTGGTTGATTTTGGTGGAACTGCACAAAAAGAACAGCTGGTTTATTTAGCACGAGGTGCCATGTCAATGTCTGAACTTATGGCAAACCCTGCCCATTCCACAATCGTAGGCATTTGATATTTTGGAATGGGACAACCTTGTCAAATTTTGCTCATTGATTTTAGCAAGACATGCGTTTGATATTTTTGAATGGGACGCCCTTTGTTGTCAGCAGTGTTGATCAATTTTTTCTTTATTCTTTAGTTGTGAAGTAAATATTGCCTCTGACATGTGAGTCGCTGAGATGCATAATCATCAATTGTTTTGAATGTTCTCTATGAATTACCAGGCCTGTGTGTTTGATTGCAATGTACAGAAACGCTAAAAAGCTGCTCAAACTCTTTGTACTCCTTCTGTTCCTTTTTACTTCACACATTGTGAAAGTGCATACTTTTTTGTATAAGATTGGTCAAAGTAGAGATACTTTGACTGCAGACAAAACTTGTATGCAGACTAGAAAGGACCGGGAGGAGTACATGTGAAACTGCTGCAAACGAGGTGGTCACCCTGGGAATAATGCTAGTACGTATTGTTTTACATGTTCATGCAATGCCAGTGATACATGAATTCGAACTAATCAAAATAAATTCATTCATACACGGTCGGATTTCATATAAACATGCCAGATTTCATTACATTTCGTACATTCTTCAACTAAAAAGGGGTGCGCTGGAGGTATAATTAACTAACTGAAGCTACCCACCTGTGTCCCGTTGAGCCGAACAGAAGCTTTAGTGACTTAACTGCAGGTGCAGTTGCGTAACTGACATGTGGCCTGTTGGGCCCATGTGTCAGTCAGCCAACTGCACCAGCAGTTAAGTAGAAGCAGCGTTCTTCTCCAGCGCAGCTCTCCAACTCCATGTCGCCGCCAAGAAGCTAATCGGCCATCAATGGTCAACCCTCCTAACTTGGTTTCAACCGGAGGGTAGCAGCGGTGGCCTTACTTGGAGCCGAGCGGCCGCGACCTACCGTGTTCTACTCTTCCTCGTTTTCTGTGTGGCGCGGCCTCGTTGGCAGCGGGGCGGGGCCTCGGCGGAGCCGGCGATGTCCTCTATCTCGTTGCCGGCGGGCGGCGCCTCAGCGAGCGGTGGAAATCCTTCCCCACGTTGCCGGCAGGGTGGGGCCTCGGCTGAGCCGGCGATGTCCTCTGCCTCGTTGTTGGCGGGGCGGGGCCTCGGCGGAGCCGGCGGGGTCCTTTGCCTTGTTGTTGGCGCCGCGGGGCCTCGGCGGAGCAGGGCCTCGTTGATGCCAGCGGAGCGAGGACTCGTCGGAGCCGGCATTGTCCTTTGCCTCGTCCTCAGTCTCGCCAAACAATGCCTCGCCCGCTTCATCACCCTCTTTGATAGCCTCTTTCTAGGCGGCCGTAGCCTCCGCCACCTGCATGCGGTACCGCCAGCGCTCGAGGCGGCCCTTGCGGGCGGAGCGGTACGAGTCGAGCAGCGCCTCCTGCTACGCCCGCTCCGCGGCGATCTGCTCCTCCGCCTGTAGGTGCTCCTGGAGGAGATGTTGGTTGTAGGCGGCGTCGGCCTGCGCCTCCCGGAACTGCTCCTCACGCATCTGCCTCACCCTGTCCATATATTGGGCACGGGCCTCGCCGATGGTCATGGTGCAATGCACCGGCGAGGATGGCGCGGAGGAGGAGGTTGGCGCCGGATCATTGACTAACATGTTCTCCATTGGGACGTCGTCGTCCTCCGGCTGCCTGCTGGCCAGCCGGTCTGCAGCAATGGCTGCCATCTCCTTGTGGTCCGTCGTCCGCCTGTCCCGAAGAGCGCTGGAGTGTGAGGAAGCCATGGTGGGCAGTAGTGGTGTGGACAGGAGAAAGGGAACGGATGCGGATGACTGCGGCTATGGCCGGCGCAGCAGTTTATATAGCAATGGTGGGCGGGCGGAGGGACGGACGTGTGGCGCCGGAGTAGCCACCTCGGCAACCGCGTATCATTAATGTGGGCGGCAGATGAACGGACGGACGACACTTGTGTCGTTTGAAGGCGGAGCAATCGCCTGCACCGGGAAGCGGGGCGGGCGGCGCTGACTGTTTCGGGCGGAAAGCGCGCGCGGGCGAGGAGATGACCTTACTTGGAGAGGATGATAATGGGGACCCACCAGGTCCATAGCCTCATGTACGCAAGTGCCTCCTTATTATATATATATATATATATATATTATATAACTATAATTTATTTTGCTTCCTCCTAGTTTCCTGACATCACGGTCCCACACCATTGTCAACCTATGTAGTAGTCAATAAACGAGAGAATTGCACAAGAAACGGCCGACAGCTGGGACCAAGCAGCTCGAGCAGTATTTGTGTTTTTGAGGTGTGAGCACTGCAGAGTTTTTCGATGTTTAGCCCAAATATTAACTTTTCTCCTCTGAACAACAACAAAAGCATCGTTGCAGGTATTAACTGGGCGGGCTGTGGCTCGTCTAGCCCAGGACAGATATCCAGCCCAGATATTAATTTTTTTCAAGCTGAAAATGGCTAGCCCAACTATACTTTTTTTAGGAATACCCAGGCAAGGTCTAGTTGTTATTCTCCGCCCCGTTGGGCTGCAAATCTTTCCTAGGAGGGTTGCATTAGGCTTAACAAGAAAATGGGCTTTAAGAAATAATAAATGGGATGTAATTATAAAAAATGGCAGTAACTATAAAAAAATGCACCAAACACGTGATTACTTTATAAAATATTATTTTTGGATATTGAAAATTTTAATTTCATTAATTGTTGCGAGCGCAATGTTTCGTTGGATTTTTACGTAATATTAATTTATATTGAAATTGTATTTAATCTGACTAGAAATTTCGGGATAAAAATATTTTGGATCCCATCAAAATGTGGTAATTTTTATTGAATTCTGTTTTCAACGGTTGGTTGAAATGGGCTGTACTTTTAACAAACTGTAAATGGGATGTAGTAAATTCCATTAGAATTCAAAAATGGGCTACACATTCTTACAAATCTCAAATGGGCTATAAGTTCTCTGCCACACACTTCTGGCCTTACTAAGTTGACGCGTCCCCTAAAAAATAGAGTTGACGCGTATGCAAGGCTTTGTCAACTTATAGTCAACACACGGTTCTAGCAGTGGCCGTTGGATGTCCATCCAACGGATGTCGTGCTTCTTCTTCAATCTCGGATATTCTAGCTTCACCCGCCCAAAAATGATTCCTCCCCCTGACATCTGGGGCGCACCATTTCGGAAGCTGACCTGGGCCTACTAAGTTGACGTACCAAGGGCTTTGTCAACTTAGTCAATATAAACGATTCTAGCTGCAGTGACCGTACGATGTCCATCCAACGGCCGTCGTGCTTCTTCAACCTCTGGTCTTCTTGCTCCAGCCGCCCAAAGCAGCGCCGGTCGTGCCGCATGCTCCTGCCTCCCGTGGCCGGCTGTGCTGCCGCGAGGCCTCACCGCCCCTACTATCCCACCGCTGGCCAGGCCCTGCGGCGACGGCAGCCTCACACCGCAGCGAACCAGTGAACCCTCGTACTCCTCTCCGCGTGGGCATCCACTGCCGCGTCTCCCGGCTCCGGTCGTCCCCTTCCTAGGCCTCGCCGTCGTCCACCGCCCTGTGCTCTCGGCGCGGCGTGGTCAACGTGGTCAAGGAACGACTTCCATCGGAAGTGGACTGTACGTGGAGAGGCTGACAGCTGGGTCCACGGCGCAGCAAGGAAGTGCCTCCTTATTACGCGAAATAATGATTCCTCCACCTGACAGCGGGGACCCACCGGACGGGCCACTGTATTTCGCAAAAAAAACGTTTCCCCCTGACTGCTGGGACCCACCAGCTACATCTTCGCACGCAAGGAAGTGCCTGACAGTCGGGACCCACCTGGTCGAAGTGTACGCAGCATTGTCATTCTGGTCACGAACGTGTACGTACATATATACTGGTGGATGTACAGGCGCGCACGTGTCGTAGTAGAGGCATAGTAGAGGCGCGCACGTAGCATGTACACGTACGTACAACGTCCAGGGTGCAAGAAAGAAAATACGGCCACGTCTGTGTACATACGGGCGGGGTCTCGAACGCCTACTCGCGCATACGTACGGCCAGGACTCGTGTACATGGCTGGGTCGGGATGGAGAAACAGCGTCGTCGTCGTGTTCATGGGGAGGCAACGGAATGCCTCGTGTTCATGGGGAGGCAACAGAATGCCTCGTGTTCATGGGGAGGCAACGGAATGCTCATGTTCATCGGGAGGCAATGGAACGCGTGGGAGCCAACCGGCTGGGTCAGAACGGAATGTGTGGTCGTGTTCATCAAGAGGGCTTGGATGGAACAGGTGATGGAAACGAGGCCTGGTGTACCGCAGAACGGAGGAAACGGCCTTGTGTTCGACCGGCCGCGTTCGAAACGGGATCCTGTTCATCAGGAGGGGTCTAGCGTACCGCAAAACGAAGGAAATGGACCTCCTACAGTCGAAACGGGGGTCCTATTGATCGGGAGGGGTGTGGCGTACCGCAAAACGGAGGAAACGGACCTCCTATGGTTGAAACGGGGGTCCTGTTGATCGGGAGGGGTGTGGCATACTGAAAAACGGACAAAACGGACCTCCTACGGTCGAAACGGGGGTACTGTTCATCGGGAGGGGTGTGGCGTACCGCAAAACGGGACTCCACGGGCTCCTGTTCATCCAGCCTCCACCGCGTGCTACTCAACCGGCTACTGTTCAACCACCCATCCACCGTCTACTGTTCATCCAGCCCTCCACACCATGGGGTCCTGTTCAACCACCCCTCCACGGGCACCCCTCCATTGTCTACTATCATCCAGCCCTCCACCACACCACGGGGTCCTGTTCATCCAGAGGCAACGCCACCGGCTCACTGTTCATCCAACCCCCCCTGCAACGCTCACTGTTCATCCAATCGATCGGCTTCAGTTAGCAGCAGTAGCGAAGGAATCGCTCGATCGGGTTCAGTTAATAGCCATCGAATCGATCGCTCAGGTTCCGTAACGCGTAGCCTGCAGTGCAATCGCTCGGGTTCAGTTAGAGTCCAATGCCTCGCTCGGGTTCAGTTAGAGTCCAACGCCTCGCTCGGGTTCAGTTAGAGCAAATGCCTCGCACACACGAGCGTACGTGTATGAGAGAAACGCGCATCGCTCGGCCCCACCTCACACCATAACTGGAAACTCCCTGAAATTTTCCTCGCCCTCGCTTCTTCCACGGTTTTTTCCATCATGGACGGCCCAAAGAATGTCATGCAGCTGCGTCTCCGGCCGCCCAGGACGAAAATCCCACTTTCTGTCATGATTTTTTGTCATAGAAGTAGGAGCCCACCACATCTATGATGATACCGGGTTTTGTCACAATTATCGTCATAGAAGTGTCATATGTATGACAGAAAAAAATCGTTCGGCCCAAAATGGCACAGATGTGTCTTTTTTTGCAGTGATATCTCATTAAATAAGTTACCTTGTTGTCCATGAGAAAGAACCCTTAGTACGGCAGATTCCCCTACCAAGCGGAGCTGGGTTGACCGCGAGCAGCGTTGAGAAAAGTCGATGGCGAGGTGGCGGCAAGTGGAAGTGGCGAAATGTGGTGGGCTTTGCCGGCAGCCAAGCGGCGGCGGCAGGCGTCGAGCTAAGTGGTTACCGCCGTGATAGGCAGTGCCATGCATAGACGCGGAGGAGCTTGTGCAGGTGTGAATGGGGACCGGAGGGTGTGGCGGGCGAGGTGAGGGTTTTTGTGACGTGGGGATGGTGAGGGTTTTCTTTTTTCTTTTTTGAATTGGGTGGTTAGGGTATTCTGTCCCACAAATAATTTTGGAGGCGACGGTTTGCTAGAGTCAACCATGTATGATTGACACAATAGGCAAAATGAAAGTCATTGCACACGGTTCTAGTTTTGGGAACCGTGTGTGATTAACGTACTACCTCTGTCCTGGTTTATTGGCCCCTTTGTAATTTTTACCAAACTTCGACAAAATATTTAACTAAGAAATGTTTATGCATGTCACCAAAAATTATATCATTGAACACTATGCTCAAATACCCATCCAACAATATAATTTTTGCTGACCTACACTAACATTTTGTCAGTTAAACCTTTGGTCAAAATTTAACACAAATTATAAAGGGGACCACTAAACCAAGATGGAGGTAGATTCCATCAACCGAACTAATTGCATCCATATCCCACGGTTAGACATAAGTAAACATAGATTAAACATACTCATACATAGATAATAAGCGTACACGTACACAAGCATAGTTCAACCATAAGTACATAGTTCAACCGTCATTAAGCATACTCAAGCATACATAGTTCGATCCCACATCTCATCTCACATGCTGGCAAGATCCTGAAGCTTCTCCAGGTACTCGGCGTACGCGTCGTGCGCCACCCTATGAGAATACTTCTGGTTGAAGGAGCCAACGGCCCATCCTCTTCCATGCGCCAGAACACTTAGATACGCGTCATGAAGCTCGTGGTTGCAAAATGCATATCGATAGCCGCTGTTCCCGGTCCTAATACGCCTTTTATGCTTTCCCGAATAAAGCTCCCTCGGGATTTGCCTCTTGTACCTCCTCTGGCCATCTTCATCCTCGCTGTCCACATCGTCAGACAACACCAATACAAATAGTAAAACAAATTTGGCATCAAATCAATGTTTACATGCCGTGAAGTAGGATTAGGAATTTATGGATATTTATTTATACATATCGAGAGATTATGGTTCGATTTTTAAGCACAATCGTCTATGTACATACAAATCTTGAAGAAAATAATGGCACAAACATATACAAGTCATTCAAAATCAATTGTCAAGTCCTGGCTAGGAATTATTAGCACGAACACTAACCCTAGTTGGATTATTAGCAGAAATCATTTGCACAGATGAAACAACTAATCACTTATCACTTGTACCATTCAAACAATCAATACACTACACAGATCTAACGAAACTTACTCAAATTTCATGGATTGGAAGAACATAGCCATAGGATTTATATTCCAAAAAGGGGGAGGCGGAAGTAACAAGAGAAACCCTATGATCTATTTGACACATAAATGGGTATAGATGACTAACAAGTTGTCCTCGTCGTCGGAGTCGTCACCGGAGTGGTCGTCGGAGTCTTCGCCGCAGTCGTCACCAGATTCGGTGTGGAACTCTGCCTCCGGCTGTGGAAGCTCAACGATGTCAGGGTGTAGTGATAACTCGTTGGCGATGACGGCAACCTCTTTATCCATCTCCATGCCGCCCTCCGGTGCTTTAGCATCCTCGACGTCGCCACTCCCTCCGATGGCGCGCTTCGGCGGCATCCTCATACACTGACGGCTTTGAGGACTGAGAGCAGGGTTGAGGATGCAAGCAGAGAGAGAGAGGATTGTGTGTGTGGCGATGATGGGGGTGCGGCCGCTCGGGAGCACCATTAATATGGAGTTGTGGGAGTTGTGGGAGAGAGGTGGGCGGTGGTCAAACTGATGGCTCGCCTCCCGGCGAGCCTGCGCACCGGACTGCTGGCATGCCTACCAAAGTTTCACACAGCTACTCGCACGCATCCCGATGACACTACGCAGCGAGTGAGGGAGCCCTGGATTAGGGGGACTCCGGATAGCTGGCTTTATCCTTTGGCCGGACTATGAGACTATGAAGATACAAGATTGAAGACTTCGTCCCGTGTCCGAATGGGACTCTCCTTGGCATGGAAGGCAAGCTAGGCAACACGGATATGTAGATCTCCTCCCCTGTAACCGACTCTGTGTAACCCTAGCCCCCTCCGGTGTCTATATAAACCGGAGGGTTTAGTCCGTAGGATAACATATACAATCATACCATATGCTGGCTTCTAGGGTTTAGCCTCTACGATCTCGTGGTAGATCAACTCTTGTAATACTCATATCATCAAGAACAATCAAGCAGGACGTAGGGTATTACCTCCATCAAGAGGGCCCGAACCTGGGTAAACATCGTGTCCCCTGCTTCCTGTTACCATCTGCCTTAGACGGACAGTTCGGGACCCCCTAACCGAGATCCGCCGGTTTTGACACTGACATTAGTGCTTTCATTGAGAGTTCCACTGTGTCATCACCATAAGGCTTGATGGCTCCTTTGATCATCGGTAGCGATGCGGTCCAGGGTAAGGTTTTCCTCCCTAGACAGATCTTTGTATTCAGCGGCTTCACACTTCGGGCCAATTCGCTTGGCCATTTGGAGCAGATCGAGAGCTACGCCCCTGGCCATCAGGTCAGATTCGGAAACTCAAACTACTCTACCGACGTCCGCGGAGACTTGATCTTCGACGGATTCGAGCCTGTGTCAGGTGCGCCACACAGTCACAACGAGCACGGCGTAACTCTATCGTCGGACAATGTTCGGGAGATCGCATCTGCAACTACTCCGGCCATCACTTCGGAGAAAATCACGCCATCCGAGAGCGGAGGGTAGACCCCGCCATGGAGACCGCACCCTGAGTGGCGATGGAGCCGGATACTGACTTCACCCCTTACGAGAGCCGTGTCGCCGAACCACTAGATTCACCTCCGGTCACAGACTCCGAGCCGCTTACATCCGTGCCCGTCGAATCGGACTGGGCGCCGATCATGGAGTTCACCTCCGCGGATATCTTTCAGCACTCGCCCTTCGGCGATATGCTAAATTCATTAAGGTCCCTCTCCCTGTCAGGAGAACCTTGGCTGAACTATGTCCAGATACAATGGTATGCGGACGACGAAGAAATTCGCTGCCCACCCACCACCCACTTAGTAGCCACTGTTGACGATTTAACCGACATGCTCGACTTTGACTCCGAAGACATCGACGGTATGGACGACCATGCAGGAGACGAGCAGGAACCACCGCCCATAGGGCGCTGGACTGCTACATCATCATACGACATATATATGGTGGACACCCCTAAAGAAGGCAATGGCGACGAGACAGCGGAGGATGACCCCTCCAAGAAGCAACCGAAGCGCCGACATCAGCGGCGCCGCTCTAAGTCCCGCCACAGCAAAGGTAGTGATACCGGCACAGGAGATAATAACACTCTGGATAGCGCCGAAGACAATCCCCTCCAGCACGACGTAGAGCCGGAGGATGAACAAGCCAGCCCTTCGGAGCAGGCAGTAGATGGAGAACCAGAGGAGGACAATTACATGCCTCTCTCTGAAGACGAGGCGAGCCTCAATGATGAAGAATTTATCGTGCCTGAGGACCCCGTCGAACAGGAGCACTTCAAGCGCCGGCTTATGGCCACAGCAAATAGCCTGAAGAAAAAGCAACAACAACTTCAAGTTGATCAAGACTTGCTAGCAGACAGATGGACTGACGTCCTTGCGGCCGAGGAATACGAACTCGAGCGCCCCTCCAAGAGTTACCCAAAATGCAGGTTGCTACCTCACCTCGAGGAGGAAGCATTGAAACCCCATGCACCAGTGTACGATGCGGCTGACCGACCACTATGTGGCTGAGCCAAAGAGGCGTTTCAGCCTGAAGTTCAGCCTGCACCCCGCTGCCACTCAATCCAAAATACCAAGGCTCGAGGCAACACACGGGACCTGTGAGATGTATTGGATAGTAAGGCAAAACATGCAAGGTTAATAGACGGGTCACGGGCACACGCGCCAACACGGGACGATGATCGTCGCGCTGGATACGCCAAAAGAAAATCCTGCCGGGCCGAATACAACAGACAAGATTCATATGAACTGCGTCGGGATATAGCCCGGCCCAGAGGCGCCGCACACCCCCTATGCTTCACTGATGAAGTTATGGATCATGAATTCCTGGAGGGTTTCAAACCCGTCAATATCGAATCATATGATGGTACAACAGATCCCGCCGTATGGATTGAGGATTTCCTCCTTCACATCCACATGGCTCACGGTGATGATCTACACGCCATCAAGTACCTCCCGCGAAAACTCAAATGACCAGCTCGGCATTGGCTGAATAGCTTGCCACCAGACTTCGTTGGCAGTTGGGAGGATCTGGAAGACGCATTCCTTGACAACTTCCAGGGCACTTATGTGCGACCACCGGATGCTGATGAGTTGAGCCATATCACTGAGCAGCCAGGGGAATCGGCCAGATAATTCTGGACTCGGTTCCTGACTAAGAAAAACCATATTGTCGATTGTCCGGACGCAGAGGCCCTCGCGGCATTCAAGCACAACATCCGTGACGAGTGGCTTGCTGAAAGTGCGTTATATCGACTTGAGGGGGGGTGAATAGGCGATTTTTATGAAAGTCTTCAAAACTTGGGAGTTATGAAGACAAACAGTGAAGATTATGCCTATTACTATGCAGCGGAAGTTAGATTACACTAGGCCAGCCATGGTCATGTATTCAATAGAGTGAAAGCACAGTGACAAACAGCTTCAGTGTAATAAGGATCAAGTAGGAAGAAGTTATGAAGCCAAACAGATCATGCATTCACGTTGTGAAGACAAATGATAAAGCAAGCATGCAATGACTTCACAATGAGTAACAGCAAGAGAAGGAAGTGAAGATGAAACCAGTGACTCGTTGAAGACAATGATATGTTGGACCAGTTCCAGTTGCTGTGACAACTGTACGTCTGGTTGGAGCGGCTAGGTATTTAAACCTTAGGACACACAGTCCCGGACACCCAGTCCTGAACACACAGTTCAGGACACCAAGTCCTCACCGTAATCTCCTTGAGCTAAGG